>NW_022728604.1:12364-65877 GCF_011630105.1 Anneissia japonica | reverse complement strand
TATATATATATATATGTATATATGTATATATATTTATGTATATGTATATGTGTGTATATATATATATATATATATCATGTATTTATGTAGGCCTATATATATTATCTTTACTTTAAAGAAATATGATAGGCCTACATTTAAAAAACAAAAGGCACTTTGTACATATTGCCAAACAGTGAAGACGTCTGCCGAGAGCTTTCCTTATTGTGTCTACCAACACTTTTATTACAAAGCCCAGTCACTAGGAAGCAAGAACTCGCTTAATGAAAACGTCATTAACAATCGGCAGAGGAATAATTATAGTTAATTACTAATGTTACTGTATACTATGCTTCATTTTATTAGTGGTTTTAAATCTTAAATCCGTGCCGTCAATCGAAAAACAGTTTAACGCGACGCTAGCGGCTGTTCATAAGTGCAATCTAGGTCTGTGACTGCTTAAGCTTTAACGCGATATCCGCAAAGACAGAAATCAAAATGTGTTTTTCTGAAATGTGTGTGAGTTTCTGGCAGGGTTCATGGCTATGTTAATTCCTCTGTTTCCCTATTCCCTGTCCTGGAAGTCTTATTGGGTGTTTTCATTACGTAGGACATCCCTGCCATCGAGGGAGATATAGTAGGCTCTGAGCATGTTCCATATTTGTGGGCGTTGACGCCACATAAGCCGTAAAGGAAGCCCCTCATATTAAAATCACGCACACAAAAACTTCTGCGTACACGTTCTAGAAATAGTTCCAGCTCAAAGTGCATCGTTCACGGTCTGATAAACAATTGAAGAAACATAATTTGGCAAACTTATGTAGAATAAGCAAATTGGCCTTCACCGGAATTGATTAATCAAAGCCAACTACAGTATACTTCTTCATTGAATCATATCAATAGTATCCATAGCAATATCTTCAACGAATTACGCTCGACCTTCTTAATTGCGGTTTAGTTTTCACGTGCGATTATCTATGCAATGCCTATTAAAACAGTACGTGCGAGTAAGATGATTTCTCTAAAACCAGTCGGGAGCAAAAGTGCCCCAATGATCCGCTCGTCAAATGTCACCTCCATATTTCTGAATGTGCAAATGTTCTTTGCTTGCGTGACATTTAAGGGAGAAGCGATTTGACATTTATGCAGTTGACACGGCTCAGCCAACTGCCTGCAGTTCTGAGTACAGTATCGTGATTGAAATGGCAATGCATCGAAGAGAAGCCAGTGAATTTCTACATACATCCATTAATCTAAAACGTAATCCAACAGGAAGCTAGGAAAAAATGCGCGAACACATTTTAGAGAAAAACCAATGAAATCAAAGCCGAAACACAACGAAAGGTCAATGAAACAGGAGATTGTTAGTAGAATATGCATGACAGTGCACAGGTACATTAACGGAGAAAAAAATAACGAAACTGAAATATCCCGCCACGACTTACGGTAAGCTTACAAGCCTCAGAGGCGTATTAATGCAAAGGGGGAACCACTTACGCTACTCGAATTTACCCAAAGGCTTTACGAATCGCGTATTAATACTTCATAATGATAATGAAGAAAAAGCAGTACAATTCACTCACCTTTTGAACAGTTAATGAACAGAGAAAAAAAATGTAGGTCTATGTCACCGCTCACCGAACACATTTCGTTACATAACTAAGAAGTGATTACAGTCAAGAAAAAGTTTTAATCCAACCATTATGCAACATATTATAACATTATTTGGGGCAGGGCCTATCCAACATATTGAGGGTTATTGACTATGTAGAGGTCATCCGATAGGACTTCCCAATCTTAGGCATTGGGTTTGGGCCTAGGAAGTATGGAGGATTCTTTTTTCAGAATAGTTGTCATTCAAACGAGCTAGCAATAGGCGCGTGCGTATAAGTACTTAGCAGGCGTGTCACTTGTAAGCCTCGGCTCACACGTTGAGCAAATTAAACGCGTTGGTGCAAACGCAGGTAACGCAACTCAGTGTATAGTAATAGTGCTTGGACTGCGTCAATGCGTCGTAATTGCTTTTGTGTGAACAAGCCTACGCGTTGCACTGCAGCCAATCACGGAAGGCAGAGCTCTGGATTATTCATAAACAGGCGTAGGAGGATGAATGGCAACCCGAAATTAATTGTGATGTTAACTCTTAACAAAGACACTTTAATCACAGTGAAATTGTAGAAAACACAACGAGGCCGCAACTAATTCAATTTTTACCTGTCAACGAGTGTAGTTTGAAACCGATCGACGTTTGGTCTTCTGTAAAGAACAAATTCATTAAGTATTGATAAGGTGATGTCCACGTAAGCCTGTGTAATTGCCAACCACCCCCTTGTCAGCAATTAACTAGTCGTGCTGTTAAATGAGAATAATAAATCAGTATGATAAGTGTGTATCTACAATCTTTCGTGCGTAAGATTGTCTACGCATTAATTGACATCTTTTTCAAGAAATATTAAACTTAATGATCTATTTGATGGATCTTGCCCTCTGCTGGAGATGTTAAGTGTATTTGATTCGTGTATCCGAATGTTAAATTGAGCACTACTGCAGTGGATATGTGCGCTTTATAAATATTATTATTATTATTATTATTATTATTATTATTATTTATAAAATACTGTTTGTCGTAAACCAAAGAAAATTTATTAATTCTAATTGACTTACTGACTTTCTAATATGAAATTCATTCACTGATAACCGTACCTGCCAATAAAGATTATGCAAAGAATATAGGAACGGATGAGTAGTTCATTAACCAGGATAACATTTTCTCAGTATAATTCTAAATAAATTAAAATCTAATAAATAAACTTCAATTCGAGCCTTGAATGATATTTCCATGTGTATTACCTTAACACCGTTGTTTCCTCTGAAGTTATTCCTTATAACAAGTACCAGAGGCGGCCCGGACTCCCTCCCCCTCCCCCACCCTATTTTTTTTTAATACAAAATGCATTCAAATTTAAGTTTGAGAGTGCTATTTACGCCCATCTGAGGTGCTATAGTCTTCGTGGGGCTGAGGTCTGGACCGTCTCATCTGTTCAATTCCCATCCCCGCGACCCTCTTTTTCGAATTTCTAAAACAGCCACGGAGTACGTTAGGCCGATGTTCATTACCGTATTAAAGGTTGATGATTACTATGTGGCTCTTTCGTTCTGCACATTGCATTTGCGTGGATGATGTAAACGAGGTGTTAGGATAACGTCATCAATGAATAACCATTCGTCACATTTATTTCTCTTCCCCAGCCTCCATGTCCTCTGCATCCTCGGTCCATTCCAAGCTCCCCTCCACCGAGCCCGACAACTACCTCTCCGGCCACCACACATGCGACGTGTGGCGCAAAGGGTCAGCAATCGTGGCCTAGGACAGGCGCATACATTGACCAAGTGAATCACTATGCCCCCGGAGTGTTTTCGGGAACATTTTCCGGTAAGTTATATGCTTTTTTTCCATAGAAAGTGATGCTACGGGGTATCTATTGAGGTACTATGTAAACGTGTAGTAATTAGTGCCCACATTACATGTATTGATGACGTAAATAACTATGTTAGATTTACATGTCACGTGATTAAGCCCTTGCACTAACAACTTGTTTGCAGTCCGTGGGTTCCCAATTACTTAATCGACAGTCGGTACCGTAGTTATTTTGCATTTAATGACTAAATCGTATGTACTAAAAATGCCCCTAAAGATATTTTTATCACCACGATGGTCATCTTCTGTCTGCAATAATTTAGAAGTGGATGAGAGCTTTGGGGTTAGATATGGTAATTGAATCAGGCATCTATAAGCTATCATGCTCATTGTATACAACTTCCACAGTCTAGACAGGTTCAAACCAGAAATAAACTTTGGTATAATCTACAGAAATGTACAAAGTACACATATAGGCCCTAAGTACTCCAAAGGGACGTTAATTTAAAAAAAACAAAAAATTGATCTGATTAGGTAGAAAATCTGTGAACGGGACACCATAAATGGTACGGTAATAGACGCTGTGCTTATTCTTCATGGATACGGTGACGTCATTGAGTCCAGCGATTATAAATACGATACTTTTCCATAAAGTAAGACATAATTGCCAAGAGGGAGGTTTTCTGAAAGTGTATATATGTATTTTTAGTATAAATAAATACCGTTGGCCGAAATTATTGGACAAAACCAATGTGTTCTTCACCGTTCGTTATACGATGGGGAAATGGTAACACCCTTGATGTCTGAAATATAATTTTTATCTACATCTGATGATGGGCCTACTACTTCACAGATATTACATTTGTATTATATCTAGGCTACTACATTGCAGGTATTACCTGTTTGACACCTTTATTTGACAACGCGTCATCTTGCGGCTCGTGATGACGTTGGCTAGGTACGGTACATAGTGTGAATATTAATTTTGAGAACTCTAAAGTTTTTTTGTGTCTACTGCCCCTTCGGGGCGAAAGGGGGGGGGGTCAGTAGACACTTTGCTATCATCTGGCAATTGACCTTTGTAAGAGTAAATCCGGTGGAGGAATTATGGGATGGGTCATAGGCCTATAAGCTATAGATAAAAATGAAAAGTAAGTTTACGAAAAATGATGCCATGCTAGGTAAGACTTGGCCTGAGAGAAAAGAGTCCACAATCAGTAGACACAAAAACCATGTCAAACAGTAGACACACATTCCCACTGGGAGCCTATTTATATTATCCTAAAACCAGATGAAATTCTTTACGGATAGTTGAGTATAATTAATATAGGCCTACAGAACCAGTTGGGTTACTGTGTACCAGGGAACAGTTCAATTACATGTGTACCGTACCGTACTTTGACACTTGTTACGCGCGTTTGAACGAGACGTCTGTCATAAACAGTATAATGATAATGATGAAATAACTGATTATGACGGGGATAATAATATTAAGCTAATGCTAATAAATGGCGGCATTCGTCTTGGAACCCTTTCTGATAACCATTAAACTGAAGGAGGAACATGCATTAAAGACTCATCGGCCACATTTGCAAGCGTTGCAACAACGTACTCTAGGCCAACTCTAAAACTACACTTTATTAAAGAGAAAATCGCTTATAGGAATCGATGACCTCAAAGTTGCATTCATTGTGATTACCAATTTTAATCCTATCTGGTTTTGTTTCAAAATCAAGGCTTTATGTAGCTTATGGAAGGTCGGAGTAATGTCATCTTTATTGTTTTAATAAAGACATTGACGAATTCCGTGAATTGCGCTCCTTTTGCGGTCGTTGGCATTTTGTGAATGAACGGCCTACTTTCAGCTTACGAAGCCAATTCAGATTCTAACGTCAATTTTATCAAAATTATAATGCGATATTACAAAAAAAATATTACCACTACATGAACGTTTAAAGGCTTTCGATGAAGAAATGGCAAATTTAACTGGGCCATTGACGATTGACATTTTGAAATTCAACCGAGTGTGATGCTTGTGTGCGTTGAGCACGTAAGATTGATAATCACTCGCCAGTTTAATAGCCGCTGGACATGTGAATATTTCACATGAAACGTTCAACCTGGCATTCATATGCTGTCACGTCATCAATTTTTTGGTCAGGTGATACGCCCTCGTGTCTCCATTTTCATGGCTCCTGTATTCTCTGCAAACCAAGGCCATCTATCTGCATTTATAAACCTTACTGAAGTCAGGTAATCACCGAAAAATTAAGGATTAGCCTTTTGTATTGATTTTCCCCGAAAGTCAATTTGTTTATTCCGATATAGGCCTATTAATAAATACACAGTAAAATACGGTAACGATTTACCACTTACCAAGGGGTACTATAAACAAGTTTCATTTTATGACTGAACAGTTATTCAGCAATTGTGTGACCTATGAGGTCATCTATAAATTAACAATTGAGAGGATGAGACAACGCTATAGATATTGTGGTCAATACAATCCTTAATTTGAAACCATGGTAACAGAAAAGCGATTTGCGTCAATGCGATTATCCCCATGCACAATGGTCCTTTACCACGCACCCTGCTCTGTTGTGTGTGTGCGCTGTGTTATACTCTATAAGTTACCTAGTCAGTCCCTTGGATTTTTAATATTCCCAAATGGACCTGGCCTTAGCAACATATTGGATGACGTCATACGCGTTCAGCAACCGTTGCTAGAGTAATATGGATTACTTTCTATTAAATTCCGTTTCCTTGTCATTCATCGTTGACATTCATATTCCTTAACACAGGACGAGTTTAGTGACAAATCTATGGCCTCGGAGTGTTATTGAAAAAATATATATATTTAAATTCTAGATAACGAAGTAATGACGAGAATGCTCGGTACTTGCCTTCTCTTAAAACGTTGCTAGAGGAACACTGTACTCTCTCTATACGATGAGACGGGATTTTATCAAACATTTTTTTTTTTGGCATGTTAAGATTACGGAGTGTTGCCACAGTAAAAAACTATGCAGATGTTAAATAGGTGCGTTTTAAATCTAGTCATATATAAATATTAACTTGGAATGATCCAGCGAAAATTCCAGAGGCAGTCAAAAATAAAAATGATAAATAGCCATATAGTTTTGAGCTATAGCTGTGGTTGAGCTGCTTGGGTTTATAATTTTAGAGGCCAAGGTTCAAATCCTGCGACACATGTTTTTCTTTCATGACTAAAATTTCAATGAGTTTGTATTATAATGTTACAAAATACCTGTTAAGCATAGGTCGTCTGTGCAGATACCAAGCCATTATAAGTACTGATTACAGTACTGACACTCGAAAAAAAAATTATAATTTTATTGATTCATAATCATCATTAAAATACATTCTTTATGCCTCTGTATAATAAAATATAAACCACCATAAAAATTATGATTTCACTGTGTTGTAATTTTGCAGGGTCATTGAATACGGCTATGAGCGATGAGGGCGGCAAACAGAAACGCGACATCAACACGATCGCGTGTATATTGAATGATCTTCTAAAAGCTGCGCCAGTGTACAAACAGCTACTTGAGGGCAGGCCTCGTGCACCAGCTGTACACACTACCAACTCGACCAGCGATCTGCCAGGTTTCCGAAGAAGAACGAACGGTAAGTTTATATTATATACGGTAGCCCATACACTGATATCATTAATCACATTATTTAAATAAGTAGTAAAGGATTAATGTACATGAAAACCTAGGCCAATGCTCATTAAAACATTCATAAACATTGCTATTGAAAAGTAATTATTAGCCAATACACCGTGTAATTGCTAAATTTATAAAGTAAAAGTGATATATTCAAATTTATATCAAAGTCTGAGGGTGTCGTTTCCGACCATCTATGAAGTGCTATAGACTCAAAATTTAGTATCTCAGTCCCAGCCATGGCGAGGCTGCGAGATAGTATCATGTAAATTGCCCCTCTGTCTATTTCGTATTCCCGGGTCCGCTGAAAGCGCCTATATACACGAAATTGTTTAGTTATATCACGGAGGAAATACGTTTTCAAATGTACAATTTAATAGCTAAATTTCTAACATAACAGTTAAAACATACTGTGTATATTGTTTTTAATTTTGAAGTTACCAGATAACATACCGTAATTATCGCTACGATTAGGGAATATTCTATAAATCTCAATATATAGACATGGCATACAGTAAGCAACTGCAACGTTATTTGCCTCTCAATGTTTGTTAGTACTGATGAGGTCAGTTATTTGAAAGTTTACAGTGAACTATGTTTCGTTTTTGGCCCGTTATTGGTACGAAAACAGAAGCTTGCTACTATCTAGTACATGCGTCCTAATTTGTAAAATGTTTGTAAAGCATTTTTGTAGTATATTCAATATAAGCTTTTCTTTTAATAGATGATGTACGGCAGGAAAAACACACAAGAGATAAAATGGCGCACCTACAGATGATGATGAAAGATCGTCAGGAGCGTCGACGTGCTCGTCGCAGTCTACGGTCACCGTACAACACCACCCACCGCTCAATGGATCGCCTAGAAGGTAGTAATCTTGCCGTCTGAAATGGCTTGCAGCTTTCTCAGCTAGAAATAGCTGGGTTCGATTTGACGACTTTTCCAGCAGATTTCGGCTGCTGAAGCTTGAAGAGAAGCTTCAAGATTGACGAATACATTTCATGTTGGAGCCTCGGGCTAGATGCATCGAAGTATGTAGCAAGTGTACGGTGTTTTATTTGAATGAAATCACTCTCGTACTGCTGTTTTGAGAACGATATTTGTTGGTTGCTAGGGAATAAGCTATCGTAGGTTATATAACTGATGATATTGATTTGGGAAATTTTATGGAAGCTTATCGTATAGAAATTCTGAAGGAATGGAGAATATGAAAATAAATTTTGTTTCTTTAAGATAATTTACTGCAACTCTAGTAGTTAAAATATAATGGAGATTTTGTTTCTGTTTTTTTTTAGCAAATCTCAGTCTGGAAAAAACTTATACTTTGACATAAATTAATAGTCTTAGAATGCTAAATTTACTTTCAGAAATTAATTGCTATAAATTGCATTTTCATAGCTGACAATGACTAGAAATCAGGTAATGAATCGAAAATATGCAAGATATTGATTATGATTTATAGTAAAAATGTATTTTGCTCAATACGTAGATCTACAATATTTGAGTTTAATATCAATTTTTAAATAAATTTTTGCTTGTTTTAGATCATATTAGTCACATGTAACTGCCGTAGATTTTACTAAATTTGAAAAAAATCAAAATCGCTTGATGTGTCGTTATAAAAAAAAAACATATAACATTTACCAATTTACCAGTCTTACTAGGTATAATTACAATAGAACATTACAATGCGTCAGTTTAATGCTTATTGTTAGGTAGACCTAGCAGTAATTAATAGAACTGAGCCGGGGTGTGGTCCGGGGTGGCGCTGTTTTAATTGATCCATGGAAATCCGCCATTTATAATATATTCATTTTTGCTGTTTATGAATAGTCTTTTAAATAAAATATACATTTTATTTTCATACTATATCATACAAACCTTCACATTATAATGTAGGCAATTGTACTTAGCGTCCGTGAATATACAGACCTTGAGAATAGGCCCTATACATATAATGGTATATAAAATCAATAATAATAATAATTAATATGAGTACAGGTATACTTTACATATCTTGAGATGTATATAAACATATATATTTTTGGTATTTATTTATATATATGTTTATGTATATTATTGAGACTATATTAAATGTCATATTAGGCCTCTTTCATGTTTATTCCTGAACGTCGATCCGTACACAGTATTTGAATACAGTTGGAATTTTTCTGTCCGTATTTAAATTCCTAGTATTTCTAGGGTTCTAATGAAAAAGCTGGAGCATATTCTAGTTTCTTCAGTTTAACATTTTGGTAAATCATTTATCATTATCCGCCTTGTACGCCTAGATAACGACCTAGAGTCTGTAAATTTTCGGCGATTTTTGTAGTTGCCGGATCCAAAATACAATCAGAGCCACATAAAAACGTTTAACCAATAACCAGTAACCGCTTAATTATCAACGAAGTTTTAAATCTTTAGTTTATGTAATTCTTCACTATTTTGGTGAAAGTTTCCTTTAACCTACTAAACTACCATGTAGTAGGATATATTTACCGTACATAAATTTAGCATTAAGTTTTAGAAAATAGTTTTAGAAAAGCCATATGAATAAAAATCGATATTATCAATGCATCTGTATTTTCGAAGTTTAGCAATCAAATTTCATATAGGCATCCTCTTCTTGATTATCTGATGTGCATTTCCATTTTGGCGTGCACGTTGTGTAATTATTACGATATTTATTGTATATGTATGTTAATTACTGTAAACAAGTACTAGGCTAACTTTTTGGTGAAGATTTGTTTACCATTTTTCAACTTCCACCACGTGACCAAATTTTGTAAATATCTTGATGAAAAAAATAATAAAAATAAATATTTTAGTGATTTGAATATGAAGATCATCTTATGTTAGTGTAAAAAATTAATATTATGTTAATGTACAATTTATGTTAATGTAAAAATTATACAATAAATCGAAGTGATAATTCTTTTAGTCTACTGGGTGACGGAATTGATTTTGTAGTAACAATAAAATAGCGAACGTCAATTGATGAACGTCTACGTTTTTTCTTTAATTTAATTTTAAGTTAATTCCAGTAGGCTATCGTGAGTGCTTGTTGTGTGACACTGATTGTAAATGACCTTTCCACTAATTCCCGCCCCCTTGACGACAGCGTGAAGGCTGGGGCAGCGCTAGCGGGGGGACCAGGGGGAAAGGACCCCCGTCGGGGACCTCTGGACCCCCGCCCCCCGCTTGTACCCCCAGGTGTCGGGGGAATTTTCAGCAATTTTAAAAACTTTCATTTAGTGCGAGTAATGCTACCGTATGTGCGAGGTGTTGTATACTATTGCGATCGTATGGGATGCGGTGGTAGCGACAGGGGGTGGTACCTCTGAGAGGTGGTTAGTACACCCACAGGGGCCTCTTAACTTGCATGGTTTTCTATTAAATTATCCTTTTTAAATAAGAATACCATAATCAACTTTCCCCGACCGGGTTGGGGGGGGGGCTTCCCCAATTGGGGGTGCTTGGACTCCTTGTCGGGGAGCTGGACCCCTCTTCGGGGAATTGCTGGAGCCGCCCCTGTGAACGTACGCAAACACGTACAGCACTGTCGTGTCTTGTGGGAGAGCGCCTATTCTGGACCTTGTTCTGATCAGTCAGTTAAGCTAACGTAACAATATTAGAATATGACTTTCCTATAAGTTTTTGAAACCACATGTTTAGTCACAGTTTGCCGATTTGGCTCCGCCTACTTTAAAGTGACCATGTGTAATTAGGCTCAGCCATGCTCTGCGTTCAGTATAACCGACCAAATTTGTTGCGATTTCAAAAACTTCTATGCCTAGGCCTATTAGATACTCACTCTCTATAAAGACAACTTCTACCACAGTGGCGGATCCAGGGCTGGAGAAGTTATTTCATATATTTGATACACGGCATTGAAGTACACTTCACCCTCAAAAATTCGAACTTCAACGTAAACTCCCACTTGATAGACCAATAGACGAAAAGATGTATTTACCATACTGAATATTCAGTACGTCTCCAAATAGGCATAGGCCCTACTTGTGAAAAAAGTATTGCTGTAAGATTTTCCTGACGCAAAATTGCATCGGAATACACCTTGACAGCGAGAGGAGGTCGCAGGTTCGAATCCCGTCAGAGGAATTTTATTACACAAATTCTTTTATTTATAGGACAGCCCTATGTGTGCGGCCCGCCAACTTTACCTATTATATCTATTCAATTCTTAACCTCAAATTCAGAAACACTCAAGCTTACATTGTTACAGATGGGCCTATACACACAGAACATGTCGCAACACTTAATATTAATAGTGTGTTAAAATTTCAGTGATAAAATTATATAATTTGTGAAAAAATCGTAACGAATTAAATATGGCAAACTTTGCGCTGCCACTTACACCATGGTTAACACAAGCAACATATTTGCAAGATTTTTAAACATTTTGACGATAATTGTTAAAGGTAAACATCATTGCTTGTTATCGATTATAGATCTCATTTTTTACATGTGCACTTGTTTACTATTCAGTAATGTAAATATAAAGACCTGAATTTTAAATCACCAATAAATTAAATATTTTTATTGACTAATGATTGACAAATTTACTCTAGATTTCTTTTTCCAACTCTTGTAAATAACATACTTTCATCACCCTCGCTAATGTGTTATTTTACATCCGATCTTGTGTGAAAAGATAACATGAACAGACAACAGACATACAAATAAAATTGTTTTAAAAAATGTTTTATTTTGTGGATAAAGGACGAAATTTGTGCATGTGTATCATTCTAAATTTTATTTGACGAAATTCTATTTTGTGGATAAAGGAAACTGATGAAATATGAATAAAAATACAGTAAAAAATGCGTTTTGTAGTCTATTAATAAATAAAATACTGGAGCTTATACTTATACTGGAAATATGAATTACTGTACAATGAATAGGCCTACAGTTTCAAATTGTAAAAGGAATAACAATAATGTTCTGTAAAACAAATAAAATACTGAAGCTTTACAATTCTTCAATGTAAGACACTTAAAAAGAAACCCACATACCTGAAATAAATAATTAAATAATACTGTACATGAAAGCAATTATTATATACATACAATACCTAAAATAAATACGTAAATATTACTGTGCGACATGACAGCAATTATTTAGTTTAGCAAAGGCTTAAAGTTAGGCATACGCCGCCACAGCATGCGGTGTGGAGAAATGCCCAACTGGCGCTTCATATAAATCTCGCGCGGCCGAAGGTGTCGGCGGCCGAAGAAGTCAAAAGGTGGTGCCCTATTTTAAACCCAATTTTTTGAGGCAATTTTTGATGCTGGCTTTTATGGCAAAATTTTGTAATTTAACTAGCCAGTTATTTTTAGGCTTGGCCTAGGTCGACAGTTCAGCAATTTGGATCATACTGACTCTGCCCTTCAGCAACATGAACAGACTCGGCTTTTGCCAACTTGGCTTCTACAATCTCAATCTCAACCCATATCATACAACTCATTCACTACCAAAATGGCCCTTAGCAAACTCAGCCCTTAACCAACTCTGCAATTGTCAACCCGATAAATTATAAATTATGACTATTGAATAATAAAATAAAATTGTTTTTTTCTCTAATGCAACATAAAAATACAATTGTAATTTATTAGTCCTAGTTCAATTCCTATTATATATGTTTTTTCTCATAATTAAAAATATCTTCATTCCATTTAGGATTCATGGTGCCAAGTTTGTCCTGTAATTGAACTATTGTGAATGTGAAACAAAAAAAAAAATAAGTCTTGAGTTTTTAAATACTAATAATTTACTATATTATGTATATTTCTTTCTTTGTTTAATTCTAGATTTTGAGGTTCGATTTTCCGAAAGCCAATCATCTGGCGAAGAGGTTTCTGGTTTGGTGAAGATATACTACAGCGGGCAATGGTGGCTAATTGCCTCCACAAAGTGGACCATGTCAAACTCACAGGTCCTCTGTAGGTCTTTAGGATTTTCAAATGAAAACAATTTTAATCTTGTTGCGAGGAATGATGTGGAATTGTACACACCGACGAACCGTTCCTTTACTTGCAGAGGTTCGGAAAGTGGCCTTCAGTATTGTAAACAACTTGAGAGCACACCGCCTTTGGAAGAAAGCATAGTAAATGTAAAATGTCGTGGTTTTAAGGATGGTAAATATAGTCAATACTGTATATTATTTGCTAAAAAAAAAAAAAAACACTGGATTGAGCTTGCTCAGATTTTGTTAACTCTGGTAGGTCTTCTGGAAGGAGTCAACGTTCACCTGCTAATTGGTCAGTGAAGGTACACCCTGGGCATGCAGTGGGGATCATAATATTTCACTAACATTTATTTTGTTTCCTGTAGCAACGTCCAGCAAATTGCATACAAAATTGTTGAAATAAAATAGAAAAATAAAAGAGAAAATCATTATAAGTCTTCTTTTTTTTTTTTCTAAATGTAGAATCTACTGTACGACTAGTTGGTGGTTTAACTGTCAAAGAGGGCAGAGCAGAGGTGTTTCATCGTGGTGAATGGGGCACAATCTGCATGAAGGGAATGGTGTTGTCGGATGCAACAGCACTCTGCAGATCTGCAGGCTTTGATACTAGAACGGCAAAATTTAATCTGTCATTAGATTTACCTGCTGGAACAGGTCGAATCTGGATTGATAATCTGCGCTGTGATGGGTCCGAGTCTCATATAAATGAGTGTACAGTATCGTGGGGAAGTATGAACTGCAGCCATGCAGATGATATCTACATGTATTGTTACTCAGGTAAATAGTAGTTTAAAAAGAACAAAAAAATATATGACCTTCAGTTTTCTTTCAATGTGCCAATATGTTTCCAATCACCTGTTAATTTTTAAACAGAACCTCACAACTTGGTCCTTAATTTTCATTAAACATTAATTGCAACACAAAACCTGAAACCGTTTGCAATCTGTGGTAATCGGACAGGATTGAACCCAGGCGCGGATTCAGACCTTCGTCTGTTTGCCATGGCGAAGGTCAGAGTGAGAGATAAAATATTTTTAAAACTATAAAGTGATTATATAGAAGTGGTATAGTGAATTCTAAATCTTCTGTCAGTAATGCCACCTACCTCAACCAAAGACAAAAATATAGACAAATAAATGTAATACTTTTTGCATCATGTATTAATTAAAAAGGGACTGTAATTAAATCGGCTGCGCAATGTACTGTGGTAACGTAAACTGTTGAGTATTTTTTTTTTTATTATTTTGATTTATGTCACAAGGGAAAGAGAGACAGATAGAGAGCCACAGCTTCAGGTTTCTATAATAAAAAAACACAATTAGTGGCAAACTCAAGCCATAATAGGACCACTTTTAAAAACTTCCAGGTGCAGAGATAAAACAGGGTACAGTGCCATGTCAAAGGACACTCAAGTTTCAAGCCTTGTACATTTCATCTTTACCTTCATCAGTTTAGTCAGCAAAATATCTTTCGATACATCATGCTAACTTGCATGCTGAGTGTGGTTGAGCTAAATCCCTGATTATAGCTCTTAAGCTTGTGTTTTTCAAGATTAGACATAAAGCTTTCAATGCTGACACTGTTGACTATGCTTTCTGGAAGTGCATTCAAGTCGATGATGGTGGAGACGAAGAATGAGAATGATTTGTGCCTTTGTTGCCTGAATTTCTGATTGTGTTTCCTGGATACATGAGTCTGTAGATGGACATACTAGTGAAGTGGGATGTTGACAAGCCCATTTTGCATCTTGTAAAGCATCCCTAGTTTTCGACATCGTCTTCTGGTTTGTAATGTGATTCAATTCAATTCAGACTCAAACCCCTGATTAAACGCCCTAATGCTTGAACAGGTTGGACGGTAGGTTTTCAGTTGTTGCTGAAATGATGCAAATCACATCATATTATTTATAAAATTGTGTTTTTTATTATACGTACTGTAATCAGATTTGTGTTATCTAATTCTGCAGAGAATGACATTAGACTGTCCAACATATTATATGGAGAACTGCAAGTTTACCATTCTGAAGTGTGGGGCTCGGTGTGTATATCATCGTACTACTACGAAGACTCAAATAAAACTGCAGAAGTAGCCTGCCGCTCACTTGGTTTTACTGATCCTGTTGTTGGGCAGTATAAAGCTAATATTGTAACCTCAAAAGTCTGGCTCAACAATATCAACTGCAACGGAGGAGAAAAAAGAATTGTAGATTGTGATCATGATGACTGGGGAAATAATTATTGCTTCCATGTTCGTACTAGATTCTTTGTTGTTTGTATGCAGACAGTAGGTGAGTATTTTGTCGATAAATGAATTTTTAATTTTATATATTTTTTATTTCCTTCACACTACACTTGCCACTTACAGGATGAGAATGATGCTTTATAAACCAAGTATCTTC
Organism: Anneissia japonica; assembly: GCF_011630105.1. NCBI lineage: Eukaryota > Metazoa > Echinodermata > Crinoidea > Comatulida > Comatulidae > Anneissia > Anneissia japonica. The sequence goes on along the minus strand of NW_022728604.1, from coordinate 50,404 downwards.
ATGAGGCTTAGTAGGGAGTGGAGTTGTTTTTTAGTCATGAAAAAGAGTGCTGTCGTGATAGGAATTGAACCAAGGACCCTGGGATTAGAAGGCAAGCATCTCAACCACCAAGCTATTCAACTCCATAATTACAATTGCACACTGACTGAAAGATCTAGAACATAATGGAATGTAAATCGAACTAAACACCTGACTATTCAGAACATATTATGTAATAGCCAATAACAAGCATGCAAGTTTATGTACACTTTTACATTTATGCAGTTTTAGGTACCACACCTTAGCAATATTATCCAAGAGGCAGGGCGAAAATGGTCCATTAGCGAGCGTCATTTCTGTTGGTTGTAAAAGATATTTTTAAATATTTTATTATTAATTTTTAAAATTATTTTTTCAGTACCTTTGACTACAGAACAGATTGATTTATGTAGGAATAAGTGTTTTAATGGTAACTGCTATTCAGACACTTGCCATTGCTATGGAGGTTACTATGGTCGTTGGTGTGGTATGTAAACAATCTTTTTTCATTTCTTTTATAATGTTATTGTTGTTACTTAATTATAAGCATAATTAGAAGTACTTCCCAGGAAGTGGAGGATGCTGCACTTTGTGTATAATTGATTCTGCATTCCCTGGGGCTTGAGCCCCACCGAACAGGTCAAGCCCCCCCGCCGGACAGAGCTCGTCGGGCAGTCAGACCATAAAACATATAAAAATAGGCCCACACCAAGCCAACACATGTCTGTCACAGTCCGAGAGTGCCATTTTCGGCCATCCGGAGGTTGATATTCTTCAAAAAAATCTCATTTGGGGTGGTGAACCCCCTCTCAACCCCTTCCTCCAGCTCAAGTCTACAAGCTCAAGTCCCCCCTGTCGGACAACTTAGCTCCCCCCCAGAAAATATATCCTAGAGCCGCCACTGTATAGTATCTCAGCCCCACCATGGTTGGGGCTGAGGTAAGATAAATTTATACTTATGGCACCTCTAGATGGCCGGAAATGGTACTCTCTAGCCTCTTTCAGACAGAGCTGCAATAGCGGTAAGCACGCCGGCATGGGGTTCTGTCTGAAAGGGTCGATGCCTTCTTAATTAGACCACCTTGGCACCTAATAATATTGCCGTAACAGTTAGTGGCTTGCTATGTCTGAAAGGGTCAACCATGTACTGTAAATGACACAACATACTTTTTAATTGTTCTTTATTCTGTTTTTTTTTTTTATTCTCTTGTATTTTCTTTAGTTCACTGTAAACAAGGTGCTTTATAATTTCCTATATTGTTGTTGCTGTTGTTAGTACTGTAACATTATTATTTATTAATTATCATTACTACTATTATTGTTGTTGTTTTATTATTATTATTGTTACTATTTTTATTATTATTATTCTTTTATTGACAACTGATGATGGTAGGAGGAGCACACTGCCAAAACATGTCTTGGGGCTGTTAAGGCCATTTGGAATAAATATACACCATTTTCGCAAAATTTGAAATGAAAATTTCCGATAACCTGGCATCTACCATGGATTAAGTCAACAATGAAACTAAACTGCATACAAATTCAAATATTTTAAAAAGGAAAAAACACAAAATGTTGACATTAAAAAGAAGTCTGATTCATTAAAAGCTATTTCAATGTTTATATATACAGTAATTACAGTAATTAGCAAGATCGTATCTGTTGTCTACTGCTGCTATAGCAAAGGTCTAGCAGGGCTATTCACTGCGCGGTGCTCTATTCGTAACTAGCCAGCTGCTCAGGCTAGGCCGCTGGATGTCCCCCAGTGCAGAACGTTGACGGTGCTGTTTCAAAATAAATCCCATGAAAGGGTCTATAGGCTTTGTCTATAATGAAACTAAGAACTGTTCTCTTGTTTTTCAATACTATTATTATTATTATTATTATTATTATTATTATTATTATTATTATCTTCTTATTCCTTGATTTAATTATTTTTATCTATTGTTAATAGAGGCAGTAAATTGCCAATTTCCTTCTTTCTAGACTATTATGAGTATGAGCCATATGATCCTGACAATCATGGTTCTGTGATAGCTGGTGTTGTCATTGGTTCAATAAGTGGAGTTGTTTTCCTCGTCGTTATTATTGTTCTGCTCATACAAAGGAAGAAAATGCGCAGGGAGCCACAAACATTATCAGTCGCCTACTCTGCGAATCAAGTAAATCTAATTCCCGTCGTTCAAATTGCCGCACCTCAAGCACTGCAGGCATCTGTTAGTCAACCGCAGTGTACACTTGGAGCCCAGGCATCACTTCCTGAAAATGAACAGAAGGTTCCTCTAGGTGGTGGTAATGAACATCTTCAAAATCCACCAGCTTATACTGGTTGATTATTTCTTGCATTGTTCAAAGTTCATAGGTCAAACTATAGTTGCCCTTAAAGATATACGTTCTGTAGTAGAATCTGGAAAAAAAGATTATCAAGACATTAAATTACAACACAGAATAGCTGATTAAGATGAAACTATTTTCATATGTTTTTCTAAAATTTAATTTTTGCTTTTTAATTTCAATTCTGACATTATTTCAAATTTTGAATTTGAGTTTAAAAATTCTGGCTCAGCCCCTGTCTAGCCTAACTCTTATGCAAGGTTTATTCGAGGAGCTGACATTGGCCGTATTTAAACTGGGGTCTTCAGCACAAAGAGCAGGAAAATGACCTCTTGGCCAAACGATCAACGAACAAGCTTGTTGTGCAAGCTTGCCGATAATTAAAACACCTGTCACTCTACAAAATTTTAAAAAAGTTTCAAGAACTTGGAGTATATTATTATAAATTGTGGTTTTCTTTGAAAGCTAATAATAATTACAGAAACTATGCAATTCTTTTTATATATTTGATTAGCCCAACTCAGAAAATATATCTTTAACATATTTAAATATGGAGTAGTTTGATCATTATGCAGATTAATAATATAGTCTGCTTTATCAGGGGTGTAGGCTGGTTTTAGTCTGGAAGGGAGTGAAATTACGGTGGGTAGGGGTGTGAAAATTGTGGAATTCGGAACTAAATCCCTAATTCCAAACTTAATGGTCATTTTTAATATTTTAACCCACATGGAACTAATTTGCCTTCATGAGGATTGTGTTTGCACCCCTGTCTCCTGCCTCCCCTCCCCCCAGCCTACACCCTACTGTAGGTTAGAAAAATATATAGTGATAGCTGGGAAAATTCATTGCATACAGTAGTTAAAACTATAATAGCACACAGACATTCCATTTAGTTTTATACATTAATTAGTAAATTTATTTGACCTAACATAAGCTACAGTATGTTCAGTCATTACAGTATTTAGAGACCTGTATTAATACAACATGTTAAGAACACACACTTTGTGCAGATTTGTGAAATCTAAGTTCCATATGGAATTGAAAGGGCCGTCACTCCATAGAGTGCATATCCCCGCCCTGTGCTTGGATACCAGCAATACATAGGCTGTATGATGGGCAATAATACAGCATACCCTCAAGGAAATATTGGAATCGCCTGTCATATTCAGGCACATTATTTTCTTGAGTGCTGCATGAAAACGAGGAGCGATTCCATTATTTCTTTTATGCTTGGGGTTAAAAAATCAAATTTCTGTGACCTTGACCTTGTCTTTTGACATTTTCTTCCAAAACTTTAATGGGGTCTTTCTTTGATTATTATATACCATTCCACTAAATTTGATGATCCATTCATTAGATTTTGTGTAATCTTGCTAACAGACAATGGTGAATACAAAACCTCCTTCGGTGGAGGTACAGTTGAACTCGCCTAAGTCGAATCCAAAATGACACTGAAATATTGTTCGACTTAGATAAAATTCGAAATACAAATTGTTAAATAATGGAAAACAATAATTTGGCATGTAAAATAAGATCGACTTAGGCAAGTTTAAATGTAATTACAAATTTACAATGTAGAATTACAATTCTATATTGTAAATTATTAATGTGCAGGTTCTTGCTTTTTTACGTTGTTTGATTTTTTCCTTGTTATGCATATACATGTTTATTTTGAATCTCTGAAGGCTGATAGACTGTGTCGCTGCAACAAATTTATCCGAGCTTTGTTTGAGCTTGATACAGTGCCAGTTTCAGTTATTATTTGTGGGAATCTGAGCAAAAAAAAAAACTGCCCATTGTGGCTTCTCACAAAACAGGATCACTGGAATTGAATTTGTTTATTTAGGTTTTCCTATGTTATTTTAAGTTGGTTTATATATTAAGAACAATACTCTTCTTTTATTTTGAACATTTTTTTATGAAAATTGCTGTCACTGCATGTATTTCTTGAGAACTATGTGTTTGTTGTAAACTTATCGATTGTCTTGAGCCAACGAGAAGCAAATTTTCCAAAGCAATTTTTGGACCAATAAGAATTATCTTATAACATAGAACCTCCATAGGGACATTATACTTACTCTCATTCGCCACTGCGGAAGGGCTAGTGTTGTCGGAAAGCTCTGGCTCTGTTTCTGGCTGTTTACAGTGGCATGCTTTATTGTACAGTAGCACTGCAGGCGGCGGGGGATAAATGCCCACAAAGAACACAGCCACCTTAAATGCAACATCAATATCTCTGAATTTACTACCATAGTGTAGTACTTGCACATTTTACCATTTTTCTATCGAAAAATTTACCTATAATATCAGGAAAAAATTTATGTATACTGTATTTAACAATTAGTTTCGTCTCACAATATGTTCATTTGACATATATGACATATCGATATAATATATATATATATATATATATATATATATATATATATATATTACATATATATACATATACATATATATATATATACATATGCATATATACATATACATATATACATACATATATATACATATATATACATACATATATACTTTCTTTATTTGTAGCTAAACTTTTATGCGATACTGTATCATATTTGTTATAAATAATATGGCCAAATTTAAATCAATAATAATAATAATGTTTTTTTTCTAAAATCTTTACTTACATATACATATATATACATACTCATACATATATACATATATATACATACATACATACATATATATACATACATATATACATATATATATATACATACAGCAATATTTTCATATACTTTCTACATTTGTAGCTAAACTTTTATGCAATACTTTATCATATTTTTTATAAATAATATTTCTTGCCAATATTTATCTCCTTTATGTTGCCATTTTAGTAGTGTTTATTAATATGGTGTTTTGTAGTATTAAATATGTAAAATTTATTTGGAAAGTAAGGTAAATAGAACAAAGCAGGATTTGGTTGGAATAGATTACCACATAGACTCAGACAACTCAGTGTTAAAGCAGGGCACTCACTGCGAACGACAGTCATCGGCCGACGCAATTCTATGAAGAACGCAACGTGATGATGTGCGCGCAACGGATCGTTTTTAATGACGGTCCGTTCAGACGACCCCAGACAATCAGCAGACGGTGTCACGTGGTCTAGCGCTCACAGGGAGCAGATTTGGATTCGTCGTGCAACGGTCATACGACGCAGTGAGTGCCCGGCTTTAAAGTTAATTTGATTAGTTGTTTATAAATTACTATAAAATTAAAATAATATAGTGTACATATAATAATTTAATCATGACATAAATATTTTACATTGCAAATTTTCTAATCCTCGAATATAAAATTGTGTGTTCGGTATGTTTTGCCGCTCGTGTGCAAACAGTTAAAACAGAACAAACCTGTTCACTATCATACCGTTTTTAAGGCCCTCAACACTTGAAAATATTTGCATATTATAGTAGTGTCAGAAAACCTTTAGTTAAGAATAAAATTAATTGTGATTTTTTACACTTTTTTATGTATTGTGTAATATCTTGAGGAATTCATATAAGAAACTGTATGAAATTATATCAGCTTGGACTCGTAGCTCCATTGAGTTACTGGATGGTATTTAGAGGTTATTGGGTGAACCAGGGACGGCGCTAGTAATTACCCGAAGTGGTCCACGCCCCCCCCCCCCTGTCGGACAAACCTCCCCCCCCCTGTCGGAGAAACCTCCCCTCTCCCTACCGGTTGGTGAAAAAATAATTTGTTGGGGAAAAATTTAATTTCACGGAATTATTTTGGTTAAAACATAATAAAATTTTGTATTAATTATAGGATTCTTTATTTAAAAAGTCCACCTGTCAGGGATTCTAACCTCCTATCAGAGGTACCAGCCCCCTGTCGGAGAAGAGCTGGTGCACCACTGAACATCGCAAGGTAGCACTGCTCGCACTAAACAGTTTTTAATCCCTAAAATTTTGACAGCTTTAGTAAGAAATGTTTGAATTGTACTTTCAGCGCTCGAGATTTTATTTTTCCCCGACAGGGAGTTCAAGCGGGGGCGTTAGAGGTCCCCGACGGGATGAAGGTTCTCCCCCCCCCGCTAGATAGCACCGCCCCTGGTATAAACTTCTGTTTGTTTTTTTATTTTTTTTAAATATCTTTATTATATTATTATTATACACATGTATGGTATTGCTGTTAACATATCTGGCATTTATCATTTTTATCATTTCTAATGTGAAGATTGTTTATGTTTTGTGTTGAATATAGAGTTTATACGTGTTTTATATATTTGCATTATTAAGCAGTTGTTTTGGTGTTTGTGTGATTGTAAAGCGTCACATTGGAATTGAATCTCATGTATTGTTTAACCAAATAAACGTTTAATCATTCGAACATGTAGTAATGACGCTATTCATTCGCTTGATAGTCAATGACAAAAGCATTCAGGTGCAACTTTCGTTTGTATAAATAGATTTTCCTGAGGAATTACGACACACATATTCATTCTTTGTTTTGTTGTACACTGTACGGGGAAAGTGAAGTACAGTACTTGTCGCAGGGCGCAGGTTGTATTCCTGTTAAGTGAATGCCTGTATAAGCCTAGCCGGTTAATTTGGAGCTGGTAAGAACTGTGATTGAAGTACAATATTGCTGTTTCCATTTAATACAAGCGATGGACTGTCTTGTTGGAAAAAGCACGCAAGCGATGGACTGTCTTGTATCCCCGAATAGTTTGCTTGATATTCATATTTAACTTGTTTTGCATGAGCTACTAATTAATTTCATGAATGAAATAGTTTGCATGATATTCACATTTCTCTAACTTGTTATAAATGAAATGATTTGCATGAGATACTCATTAATTTCATCAATGAAATAGTTTGCAATATATACAGATTTCTATAAGATAACTTGTGTTTATTAGTGAATGAATGACAGTTTGTTATATCTTCTTCATAATATTAAATTTAACTATAATAGATCATTTGTATGATATATTGATATGTTAAATTTAACCACTAATGAAAGTTATTGATTAATGCTAGGCCTATATGAATATATAATTAATATTGATTAGTGTACATGTGATTATCAACATTTAATCAAAATGAGTATGAATTTAAATGTATGTTAGTACTGACGTGTGGTCAGAGATCACTGTAATTATTTAAAAAATTACATATATTGAGATTCAGTTGTTCTGTAATAGATAAATAAATATATATATTGGGATATATCTTCTTCACTGACTTTGCACTGAACAATTTCTACTAGTCAAACGCACCAATTGTTTGCCCGTGTTCGCATAGGTGACATAAAGATTTGCTTGTATGTAGGCCTATTCAGAAGAAAATTAAATGTAGTGATTCTGGCGTCAATCATTTCGTAATTTTGTATTTTTCAATTTAGTTCTGCTCAATGGTTCACTCTCATTAATTATGGTTTTTAAAAAATAAAGTGAATTAAATATACATACAACTTTCAATATTAACTATTCAATGAAGTAATGTAGAACACGCCTTTATAAAGGGACACTTTTCTGTGAAAAGAGGTAAATATTTTGAAAACTTTGCATGCTACCGTTTTGTACATTTTTTGAATGAATGAATGAACGGACGAACGAACGAATGAAAACGGTAAGGCGGCTTTGTGTCAAAATACTTAGACTGAAGAGACCACCATCCCCAGGGACTCACTACTAAGTGAGTTCAGGATTTTGGACTTATGGTAACGAGCTGTTTATAAATCGTGTTTTAGTGGTTTTATATTCTTTGTATGACTTTTTCGAACGAAAAATCAGCATCACCGGAAGCTGTCAGCTATAGCGTGTAGCGACTGTATGGAAAAATAAATAGATAAAATCAATTAAAAGATCGAAGCAAACTTACATTGCAGTAATCAGAGTGTGTAGGCCCCTGGTTCTTAAAAGGTGGCCCGCAGGCCAAATTTGGCCCGCGAAGAAAATTATTCTGGCCGGCTAGAAAAAATATAAATTATACAAAAAAATATTTTAAAAAACTGAAAGTAATAACCATTCAATGAATATATTTTTTAATAAAGTTAAGGCCAAAACAAAACAGTGGGCCAATGTGAAGTAGGGGTGGCCCATCCAGATCTTGAATTAAATCCGTTACAAACCAATTGATTACAGAGAAATACATATTGTGTGCCAAACTATTAAGTTGAACAAACTTTGCATGACTGTGTTTACGATTATGCCTGTAATTTTATGTTTAGTTTGAAAATACTCCTACAGGATGTTGTTGTATGGACGCCCAAGTAGGTACCGTAACAGTATTTTGCTATGAGAAGCAAACATAAGAATCTACTTCACACAGTTAAACTTGCACAATGAAAGGAAGACATGATAATTACCATTCTCCGACAACTAAAATGTCCGGTGACCCTGCAAAATATTTTGGCGACTTTAACTTGGGTCGCGATCGATAGCTTGAATCCAAGGCAAATTATGGGTTACAGAAATCCAATAAATACGGCCTCAAAATGCTACTTTGTCAGAGCTTCTCCGCCTCTGGACTCAAAACATGATGGGCCTGTAAACAACCTACAGCTTATACGCTAACGCGAAAATTGGGAATGGCGGGAGGGAAAGGGTACGGGGGGAACGTGCCCTGCTTTGCCATTAAAGTTTAAAATTTTCAATGCAAATCAAAGTTAATCACCTTTTCTGAGACTGTTGTTCCCCCTCCCCCACCGTTTGAAATATTCTAGATCCATCCCTGCCCTGGGGCCCAGCCCAGGCCTCGTTGGGGACCCGGGACAAAAAGTGCAGCTTTATAAAGATCTAAATTAAAGATTACCTTAATCGTTTACGTCTAAATAAAAAAGGTTGTAGCTTTAGAATGTTATCCCCAAAGCCTTTACCGGCCTCCGACTCACGTACGTCATTGGAGCTCGGAAGCAGCCTCAATGCCTCAGGGCCTACCTAGTGCCACTTTTTGGCAATGTACACAATGATTATGAAATTACCGAATCATAGCCTTGTTCAAGTGAATTTAATTTAAATCTTTTTGATTTAATCCAGAATTAGATGTCATTGGAATTAACAGTTTTTAAGCTTAAAACTAGGTTTTAAATGCCATTTGCAAAAATGAATAGTAATTATGATCCGTAGGTGCCACAGAACACAAAACAACCGGTTAATTGCAGGGTCGAAAAATCGTCTAATTTTGAAAAAAGAAAAAAAAACCAATGAGCCCTTGAGCTATTTTCATCTAGTCATTTTATTGGTATACAAGGATCATGAAAGTAGATGCAAATAGATAGAACCATGATATAAACTGATGAAATGAAATAGAATAAATAAAAACCAGCATAATTGACTCATTTCTTGTGTATGGTCTTTGTTATATGTGAATGGTTGAGGAGAAAGATGAAGATGATGATGATCGGTGAAGAAATGATGATGATGATGGATATAATAGTATGATGAGGTTGAATGATGACAATAATGAATAGGCCTAGTAATACTAGTTTAATAGTGGTAAAATGATAATATTGATAGTATTGACAATATGTTTGGTGCTTAGTGGTTGCGATTCGTACTCTCAGCCTTTATCGGGGGTTCAAACTCTCACTCTGAATTTCGCTTGTATTCAGTTGTTTTGTGGGCAATCCACTGCTCCTGCTGTCCTTCCAGGCCTTTATTGTTGGTAAAGGTGTTTATTCGAGGGAGGATTTTATACTTTGTATATAATGGATTTACTGAAACAAACGTCTCTTAATTTCACAGTAACTTTGTGGGCAATCCACTGCTCCTGCTGTCCTTCCAGGCCTAGGAGAGTATGTGACTATAGGCCTATACCTGCTACACTACTGTACATAAGGAAATAATGCTATTCTCACTGAAACACCGTATTTATTCGAATAAACGCCACGGGGCGTTTATTGTTGGTAAAGGCGTTTATTCGAGGGAGGATTTTATTCTTTGTATATAATGGATTTACTGAAACAAACGTCTCTTAATTTCACAGTAATTAAAGGTACTGTAGGAAAAGTAGGCCTATAAGTTAGGATAATTAACACATATTTCGCAGCTTCATCGTGCTGAATCGTATGGGCGTGGTCTCTCTACGAGCAGATGATGACTCAGAATTCACCTTGTTGCCTTGTAACAACTTATGATTCCCAAGAAAACTTTTTGAGCACATTCAATCCGATGGCCACCCGCCTAATCAGTAACCGATCCTGAATACCCAAAGTATAGTTACCACATCCATAGGAAAGATAGGGTTTTAGGAGCAAAAACAGATGGTGGTGGGGTCATGTGTTTAATTAGGTCTTTTTTACTGTCGCTCCGTCACATGATTTAAAACCAGATGACGAAATCATGGTGGTTGAAGTCAGACCCTCCTCTGGTCAAAAGATGGCCTTTGTTGTTTGTTATATAACCCCTAGTGGTAACAAAGATGATTTTTATAATCACTGCAAACATTAAGACCTATCTACGAACACATACAGGTTCTTGGGGACTTAGTCACTTAAATTTCCAGAAGTCCAATGTTGTTTCTTCGATGGTACTGTGATACAGTGAAAGTGCGTTTTTGTGAGGAAATGCAAGACAATTTTCTTGCTCAAATTAATACTATCCCATCTCATAAGGGATGTGGTAACATTCTTGATCTGATAGGCCTATTACTTCAACGACTGATCAAGTCTCCAGTATCACGTTGTCCAGCTATCATTTAAATCACTCCGACCACAAGCTTCTTCAGTTGAGAGAGCAGCTTAGCTCAGTCGGCTAATCTGGTGGTACCACCGTGTGTGCGCTGAACCGTGGAGATCTCTAGGTCCCCGGTTCAATTCCCATCGCTGCCTCTCCTTGTGTTTCAAGTGTTTCAGCTGGAGGGCCAAAATACAAGTTACACTAGCGCACCGTCTTTCGGATGAGACGTTTAAACCGTTGGTCCCGTGTACATTTATGATATACACTCTTCGGAAAAGAGTAGGGGATTGTCTCCCGGTGTACTGCCCAATCACCACCAGAAGGACCCCACTGGAAATAAGTCTTCTTCTAGTGGGCTATCCTTGGTATTTACACCGAACAAATCCAATCCAATCCAAATATACAGTGTAAAGTTAACCGCCTAAGGAGTTTGAAACATAAAATATTTAATTACAAAAATGCTAACTTCGATGAGATCAGAAATGTTTTTTTTTTCAAATGAAACTTATTCAAGTGTATACGATGCAAATGATGTTGATACTGCATGGAAAGCCCTTAGAAGTATCATTGATAGGATACTGAGCAAACTTGTTCTAAAAATGAAATTTAAAGATATCACCAGCATGGATTGACGCTGATGTTCGACATCACCAAAATAAAAAAATAAAATAAAAAATAAATAAAAACTGCATGGGAAAGAGCAAAGCGTACAAACAAAGACAACAATTGGGCTAGATTCAGGAGACTACGAAACCAACTGAAGAACATTATAAATTGGAAATTCAACCAATATATTTCAGATATTGGGTACTCCATTGTTGAAATCCCAAAAGATTCTGGTCGTTCATCCGCAATAAAACATCAAAAACCTTAACCTAAAGTCATGACTTAATATGGAAATGTCACAGCCACTGAGCCTAAGGACAGAGCATCACTTTTTAACAATTACTGTTATTCTATTAAGCCTAAAAATATTGATGTAATTTAGGTAATATTATTTTTAACATTAATGATGTTTATAAACTGCTCAGAAGTATAGATACAAGGAAGGCAATAAGCATTTCAAAGTGATTTTTTTAATTTTGGATGAAACACGCATTTTGCAGAAACATGCGTGATCATAAATTTGCCACGCATTTACTATAAGCACAAGTCTATGCGTCACGAATCATCACGAATTTAGTGGAAAATGTAGGCCTATTTAAAATTAGAAGAAATTTGTTTTATTAACGGTATAAAAACGGTCATGCAGTAACTTGAGTCATTCGAAAGCTTTCGTTATCTCATTCGAGAATCAATTCACCGACAAAATCTCGTTCTCGACCAAAACAACCCGCCAACCACGCACTTGGCGCGTGCGGTCTTGTGTGTTCATTGCCACAACTAGGCCCTAACTGTTGATTTTATGACTCAGAAACTCGGACCCCACCGGGGCTCCGCCCCTGGATCACAACAGGGGGGGGGGGACTGGCAGCCCCCTCCCCAACCCCAGCAAACTGGTAGTCACGCATTTCAAATCTCTCAGGTTGGTAACTACGCTACTCAGGATTAAGCGAATTACCAGTTGACATTAGGGTTTCACATACTCCCGGTATCTAATGTAACATAATGCGACCTTAAAATATTATTCTGTATTTTCTAGATGGCAGTATATATTTAATGTTGTAAGTCTTCATTTATGGGTTTCACCGGAAGATTACATCTTTAAATTGGCGTCGAAACAGCAATCAACGTTCACAAGACGCTTAACAGTTGTAGTCTGCATCAGGCATTGAAGTAATTATGGGCAACAGATTGGCTATGAGTTCTACCAACCAGCCTGGAAGTGAAATTGTGCGCAGACGAATTGTAATTATAGGAAGCGCAGGCGTTGGAAAAAGCGCCATTATCAACCGGCTGGTAAATAAAGTATATGACGAGGAGTATAAACCAACAGTAGAGGATATCTACCACCTCAATTTCCTGCACAAGAAGAACTTTCAGATAGAGATTATTGACACATCTGGTAGTTCGGATTATATGATGAATACCTACATAAAAACAGCCGACTTAATCATTCTCGTATTCTCGTGCGACAGCGCCAGATCGTTCGAAGAAATTCTTCAGAAACGGGAGACCGAAGTTGATGTGCTGAAATCAGAAGATGCCAAAATCGTTGCAGTTTACTCAAAAATAGATTTGGAATCTAACAAAGAGATAACTTACGCTGAAGCTGATCTTAGGCTCGTTGAGCATGGAACTATTCCGCTTATAGCAACATCGGCAAAAAGTAATGAAGGGATTCGACAGTTGAAGCATTTCATTGTCAGAACGTGTTCTAAAGAACAATTGTGCCCGCCGACAAGATAGCTTCAATGACTTTTTAAACATCGCAAGTGTAGGCCTATATGTGTTTTGCCTCGGCAAGACCCAAAATTCTTGGTAGTAAACTTGATCGAATTCGATAGACCGAACAGATAAACCAATTAGTAAAGTTAAAAGAAAATGAAAGCCAAAGTTAAGTATTCTATCGGGGTAGAAATATATTGCTTACTTTGTGTAGTAGGTTCAAGTAAGTTATTTGATTTTCGAATAAAATAAAAATTGGAACTAGCCTATAGGATAGGCCTATTATTAAAGCCTTCCTTTTGGCAATTTTGCAAAACTATAAAATTTAACATATTCACTCTGTTTTTCAACCTTCGAAAAATAAATTTATCTACAATATACTGTATTTATTTACATAGCAATAAAGGAAAACCTAAACTTAAATATTATTCTTGGTAGACTATGTTGTTAATTCAGTTGATCTACTAACACAAGGAATTAATTGATCTTTGATATTAATCAGTGTGTAAAAATTATGACTAAAGCTCAGTTTCCTTACAACACTACACAGTCGCTACAGGTTTTCTCTGCAATCCTTGCACTGCGTAGGCCTAGGCTGGGCCCCGGCGCGATCTGCAACGCTCCTGATTCAACAGACCAATCAGCGTCGCCAAACGAGTCGGCGACAGCGTGTAGCGATTTTAATGGAAACAAGGCTTTGTGACGAAGGAGGCGCACTAGGAGTCTTATCCTGTGTGTGTATGAAATCATGAAAATGAGAATAAAAACGATAATGATGATGTTGGTGGTGATGGTAATAAATGACGGTAGTGGTGGTGATGGTAATTATGAAATAGGCAACTTAAGGTTTGAGTGATGACTAATGCGTATGATGCGAGACAATGCCAGTGATATGGGTCGGTGTAGTGGTAAAAACAAAATTGAGTGGTTTTATTATTATGGTGATGTAATCTTTTATAATAAGCCTACCTCCAGAGCGAGCGAAACAAGTAACGCAGGTATGGTCTTGTGACTGATGTCAAAAGGAACCCAATGCTCAGTGAACAAAGCTCCTGAAAAACATCAGCGGTTCTGTTGTTTTGATGATGGAAGAATAAATAAGCCTTTGAAACCCCTATATTGTCAAAATTTTTGGCAAGCTCGACTACTTCGTTATTTGCATGTGCGGATTTGGGGGGGGGGGTGATGGGCTGGACCTGGCAGCAGTGGCCGGCCCTTTTACCCCTGGTCTATGCTAGATTTACTGGGTTGAGACATGCGTTGCATGTGTTCACCCGCAGATTTGTTTTTAAATAAATTATGAGTACTATACATAATGCCCCCCACCCCCCATTTGAAAAATCCTGGATCCGCCCCTGTATGTGGTCGGTGATGCATTGAGTTTATAATAATCAGAAAAACGAACACATTTTAATAAAGATTTTTACTATAATTGCTGATGCTTTAAAACATTTATTAAGTAGTTTCAATCTATCAGTTTGTATATTTTTGTCTATTCATTGATGTTCATCACAACATTATTATTCTAAACAACTTGCCACGAAGTGTTCAATGCAAAAAATTTTTCTAGCCAACACAATAGTGTTCTATGCCTGATACCGATATACACCTAATGATTCAGTAAAAATGCAGTATTCTCACTATATCGACTTCATGAATAACGCAACTCGACAAACAGCGCCTACATATGTTTTTTAGTGAAAATCCACTCTGCTGCAACCATAAATAATCAGGCGGCATGGTGTAGTTAAACGCTCTCGGATAGTGGAGATAAACTTTTTGCAACTGACCGTGCCTGTACAGAGTAAGTGACATGTACATGAGGAACTGCCATGTTAAGCTAGTTGACCACCGCTATTTCTTTAACTTGGTTTTCACCGGCCTACGACTTGGTTTTTTAACATCTGATGTCGTTGTTCCTTGTGCTTGTGTCGTATGCAAGAAGTCGTGTAACAACTTCGCATGTGCGCCACTTCCTAGCAATGTGTTCAACTCTTCGATAGACATACTGCAGATTTTTGATAGGTCATCCACAGTCTTCAGTAATTTCCTGAAATATATTTACAAAGGAATGATACATTAATATACTATCATAATGAAAAACAGATTTTGATACTACCGCATATAAAAATACTCTTATTATTACACTTATAAAGTATTGATTGATTGATTCATTCATTCATTGCTTGATTCATTGACTATATTTGAAACTCATATAAAATATACAACAATATAATACACAAAACATGATAAAGCATAATTCTGAGGATAACACAAAAATGATCTTACATAAATTAATAATCATTTAAAATACTATTTAACAATAATGTAATAATTATAATGAGTAACCAGACTACGTAGGCTGTGATTACGATGCAGGTCCACTTTCTCTGTTGTCTGGGAAATCTGCCTTTGCGTCAGGGTTATGTTTTGATCAGACTATACATTTTATCTTTTATAAACTATGCGTGAGTGTTGGCAGGCGTAGCATTTTTAATACAAAGTTCTGGCAAAAACGAAACTATACCTCCACAGTTTTATCCTGTACGAGTTCAATGTTTGAATTTGAAGACCTTATTCACAACTACATGACTAGCATTAATTATATGACATGCATTCTGTAAGATTCTTGAGTTGTATTTACAAACCTTGTCTACAGAAACACAGATGCACACGAAAATTCATGAGAAAGGTCAAAGGTAAACCTGTGGCTTCCAATGATTACTTCTGACAAAGTAATCAATGAAGTGTTTTATTCTGATATTTTCAAACTGCCTGTCTGTTGGATGAAATCAGAAGTTAGAAAAAAAATTATTATACATACCAGCAGTTCTTGGTGTTGATTCCTGGCATCTTAAGAAGCATATCATAGGGTGTGTGATTGTAGGCATCCTGTGAGTCTGTGTCAGTTTGAGTCGTCACAGCTAACGCAGTGTCTACATCAGGTTGCAAACGATTAACCTAAGGCCAACAAAATATCCTATCAATTAGCTTAGAAAAAAAAATGTTGCTATTGGTATATTCTTGATTGTTGTTCATAAAAATTTGTTTTTTTAAATAAAATAATCATAAGTACCTTAAGTTCGGCAAACAACTCTGCTGTTCCATGTGGACTAGGGCACCACAGAATCCGTAAAGCAGGAAAATGCAATGTTAACAAAGCCAGCTTGGAAGAGATATTCTGATATGTGGTTTCAGATGTCATGGTGGTTCTAGTCTATTAGAAGGAATAATTCGGAAAAGTTAAAAAAATGAGACTTATCGTACAAGTGGTGACGACTTTCTATGTAACTAGAAATTTCAAGAGAGTATTATTACAATTATTTTAGGATGGAGGGTGAAAAATAATTTTATTGATGAAAAATGTATAGTAGTTAAGAATGTAAGTGTAGTCATTGAAATGTAAAAGGTATCTTACAGAAATATAATTTTTACATTTTTTTTTATCTGTGGCTTGAAAATTTATGATTTTTTAAGACCAATTCAGAGTTTTATTATAATTTCTAAAGTGTTTTTCCCCCCCAAAAAATAATGACGATAACTTTTGGACCATCAATCAAGGTTATATAACCAAGTCTGTTTCTAAGACTTGGGAAGTGAAGTTTTTTTTGTTAATGTAAATCCAGTGGCTTTTACCAATTAAATTCTTACATCTGTGATAATTCAATATTGTATTCATGAGCTAACTTCAAAAATGAGTATACAGAGAAATAAAAAAAAAAAAAAAAAAAAAAAAAAGATTTTAAAATGGTAGTGATGAATTGAGAAAACATATAAATTACCTGTAATGAGAAAGACTTGTTGGGGTCAAACTCAACAAGTAAAACTGGTCTCTTATAATATCGTGTCATCGCCACAACCTGGTTATAAAGTCGACCACTCTTCAGTGAACCAATCAAATCGCTCACACTTTTACGTTCAACACAAATGTCAGGGGTTAATATGTAATCACCGACCTCAATAGTAACAGGTACAATATCAATTCCTCTCTTGTACAATAGTGAAGGTAGTTCACTCCGAAATTCCCGCATATCAACTATCACCTATATGATATGAATTATTGGGGGTTACTTTCAGATTTAGGATGTTTAAACTCGACAGAAATGTTCAATCTCTAACAATGGCAAAAATATGTGTACAGCTATAATATCAGCGCAGGTTAGAACGGCACGATTGCCTATTGTTCTGGTGGTGGAACAAGTCTTCTCGTCGGACTATAAACCGTAGGCCCAGTGTACATAATTTGGCTCATGTGTACTTTTAAAGAACCCAGTACATCTTTCGAGACAAGTAAGGGTTACCCCAGTGTACTGGTCCATTTAATTACTATATTTTTCAACACAAGTCCAGTAGCGACACAAGCTGGGGTCCAGGGGGCACAGGATGCTTGTCAGGATCCCTGCATGCTCCCTTATGAATTCTTGCCAGAGAATATACAGAAATATGATTCTTTTTTTTTTACTTTTTTTGATCTGTGGCTTTTGGAAACTGTTGTTCTTTTAAAAGACCAATTCAGAGTTTTATTATAATTTTTAAATATTTTTCCACGAACAAAGCAATGACAATAACTTTGGAACCATCAATGTTGTATAATCAAGTCTGTTTCTAAGACTCGAGAAGTGAAAATTTGTTAATGTAAATCCAGTGGCTTTTATCAATTTAATTGTAAATTATGCAAATATACTCATTTGAGGTTTATGCACATTATAGGATGATGATGATGATGATACCTTCTGTTGTACATGTGAAGTTTGGCCGCCTTTCCTAGAACTTGTCTGCTCTGTTGATTGTGCACGTTCTAACTGGGGTGCAATTTCACCTTTCCCCTCAACCTCTTCTGGAATAACCATTGTCTACATGAATCATAAGAGAACAAAATTTAGTTTGTAGTACAATAAAAAGCAACAGTCCAGAGTGTTCATCTGACAATAAAGTTGTGCTCGATGATTTGGTGAGGGGGGTGCTAGGTTGCAAAATAAGGTGACTTCAGGTGATTTTTAACAACATGATTTCTTTTTAGGGAGCCAACTGGGGGTGTGAGTATTTGGGGGCCACACCCCCAGATATGCCACTGCTCCCAATACTGTACTAAACAGTAAACTATCAGATAAATGACCCTTTAAATGTAGTGGAAGCTAAATTAATTCCGTCTAGAATTTCTTTCCTGTTTTCTCTGCACAAGTATCAGGGGTGGATTTAAAGGAGGCTAGACAGGCCTCTTTTTTGCACAAGTATCATGGTCAGATTTAGAGGGGGGCTACACAGGCTTCTTTTTTGTACTTCAGCCATGATAATGCTGAGGAACGTGCGGACTCAAACCATCTATAATTTTTAGAAAGCCCCCACCCCCAACAATGAAGATTCTTGGATCTGCTCCTGATTGTTTCAGTAATATAGAAATAAATGCTTACAGCCTTTTCTCGTATTAAGTGTTCAAATGCGTCTTTTTCTTGTTGCAAAGTAGTTAAATATCGCTGCTCCTCTGTTGACCCAGTATACATAAGAAAGTAAACACGAAGTGGTACACTTGGCCTACATGCTTTATAAATCTGAAAAAAAAATAATTCAATTACATTTGTTTATTAGTTAACCATTTTAATCTATAATACAGGGCAAGATTGATTCGGCATAGTTGAGAATTTAGGACTCTCACAGCATCAACAACGACAAAAATAGGCCTCAATCAAGGAACACTGAAAGAAGTAAAAAAGAATGCAAAAGGAACCAGGAGCCAGATTTATCAAACTAGAAATCAGCTTAAATTCTTCTTAAGTCTATTTTCTTGCTTAAGTCAGATTTATCAATATTGCTTAGCTTAAAAGTTGCTTAAAATTAAGTCAATCGTACACATGCGCCATCTAACACGATTTTTAAGATAAGATTTTGCTTAAATCAGCTTAAGTTATTTGCTTAGTGACATTTTAACTTTTTTTTTTTAACTCATTTGCTAAGCTGAGATTGATAAATCCTGAGCCTGAGCTAGAACAAACAGGTCATCAGCTAAAAAAAAATTACAGACTACAGAGCACAATAGACCATTTTGATAATCCCAAGCCCGGTCCAAAAAAACAACTGCATAAATAAACTTGAATGTTTCTGGGACATGTGCGTATTCCTGGTCCTACCTATAACACATCCTGATGGGTCAGTTGTTAATCTTGTTCTACACTCCAGAAAGGTCCATTAAATCATGAATCAAGCCACGGTTCTGTTCACAGACAACTAAGGGATAAGTATGGCAGGGATGGATCCAGAAATCAATGTATTAAAAATATAAACAATTTTCTTTTCATCAAGAGTCACTGCGCCTTGGAATGGACACTAGATAGATGGCGCATTATAAGTGCTGTGTTATTAGTCTTTATTATTAAGGGAACATTCACACATTGTTAGAGGAAAATAACTAAAAGATTTTTAAAATCATTTAGTTTAACATATTCTTAAAATTCTAGCCACATTCCAAACAACCCTTAAAGGTAGTCCCGTATTCATTATGGAACGTAGAGGAATGAGCTGTTAGCCCATCGTACTAAGCCTCGGCATTGTGTTATAGGGTGGCCAGTTCATTTCCACGCTGCCTTTTTCCTCCCAAATAGTGAACCACCGGGTACCCATTTAAGCTCCGGTGTGGAGTGATTTGAATTTATTTAGCAATCAGAGTAAAATACAAAAACAATGAAGACAAGAAAAGGAAAAACAAATACAATTGAAAACTCTGAAAGCAAGGAATAGCCCAAAAAGGTTTCAAAGAAACGTATTTCCATTGGGATCCTGCAAAACGAAACATTTAATTGCCAAAAGGAAGAACAACAGGAAATGGTATCTACAATTAAAAAAAAGGACACTAATAAAAAAAGGACACTTTTGAGAGAGACAAACGTAGGAAAAGTGCCTTGTCCAAAAACACAAGTGAAATGCACAGCAAAGATTTCGAGCCCCAAACTCCAGGTTCAGAGACAGAAACGCAATGACTGCACCAACAAGCCATATATAAGTATATCTCAAAAGTTGATGTAAAATTTATAAGTTTGAATAGTAATTACTCACTTCTAATTGGCGAACAAACTGAATCTCTGCGTCATACAAAATCACATATGTTGGTTGAAGTTCTTTTAATGTCCTGGTTAAATTATGGGGGTCTCTGTGACAAACAGATTAATAAAAAATATATATTGTTTTATATTATTTATTTTTAGCCATTCCGACCCTCTTAACGTTATAGATTTAGTGTCAGTGGTAGTGGTAATAACAATAAGTACATAAACAAATTTTATTACTCACCTACTGCACTATTTAGGATATTTCGGCTCCATTCCCCGGAGCCCTGTTCACCTCTCTGGATTCGTATCATAACAAGGGAGTGTGTTTTCCCTTTTTAAATAGTACAGTAGGTGAGTAATAAAATTTGTTTATGTACTTACTGTTATTACCACTACCATTGACACTAAATCTATAATGTTAAGATGGTCGGAATGGCTAAAAATAAACAATATAAAACAATGTCAATAATGACCCTGAAAAGGCTTAATCAACTATGTAACAACATGAATGTATTGTCAAAAAAAAATTAGACAGTAAATAAATGATGTTTTACTTGACATTAGTCTTAGCCTCAAAATATCTATTTTTTTTTTAAAAACTCACTCATTTCCATGAAGTGGATGAATAACAGTAGATGGAGCTGTTAATATTCCATAATATGCATCGAATGATGTCACTTCAATGTCTACAGGCGACTGGTCATTGTCAGCATTGTCGGTTGTCCCTCCCATCATCTGGGTTAATGTAAGCACATCTCCCTTCTTAGGATTCTCAACAGTTTTTGACTTTTTATCTTTTTTCCTTTTATTGTTCTGGAATATAAATTTCTCGGAATTCATTATCAATATTGTAATATCATATCATCATAGAAGTGGGTTGGGGTAGCGGTTACGGTTCTGCTTTCAACCTTGAGGTCGGCAGTTCAATTCTTCGCTGTGCACTCACATGTGTCCTCAGGCAAGGCACTTTACTTACGGTTGTCTCTCGCCACCCAGGAGTACAAGTGAGTACCTGGTAGGTAGGTACACAAGGTGCGCTGACTACAGCTGCAAATTTATGGAATTTTTTAATATGTGCTTGACCCAATGACAGGGAAAAAGCTTAAAGGCCTTGTGGGCATGAAGTTGGCTATTTAAAGTTGAACATATTATAATTACTACTGATATTTATATTTGTGGATACACCTCTCTTAAACGTCTCTCCCAAAAGATGATGCACTGTAACCGATATTCCACATGGAGAGAAGCTTCACGGTATCCAAGAATCTCCATCGTCCAGTCATCAGCAGCCATACTCATCATCATCCACTATCGTCATTGTCAATGTCGCTGCTGCGGCCATACTCATCATTATCATTTATTGCATTATCATCTTATTTATTATTATTTAATTTGTTGTACAAACACAGAACAAGTGATTAATATTTACTCACACTTACGGCACTTTCTTCATTATCTGTCTCTGACGTTTTAGATTGGAAATGTTTATTGAATAATTTTAATAATAACGGTGTAGCACCATCGCATAGAAAATCTCTTAACTGTGAGCAAGTTCTATCATCGGATGCACAGATCAACACACGGCTTGGTTGACCTGAAAGATAAAGCCATTTGAAAACAGTGAGCACAATGTTTGTAGGAGCGTGTAAAGTGTTGAACTTCTGATCGTGAGACCACTTCTCACATTGAACACTCATCGCATTACTTGTGTCATTGGGCAAGGCACTTTAATAAACATTTCTCTCTCCATCCAGGAGTATAAATAGTCACTACTAGTTTGTTTATTGTTCTGTATATTTCTTTCTTGTGTTCTAAAGAATAAACAAATGAAATAAAATGAAACACATAATAATGACCATATTTTAACTATAAAAAAATATTACAAAAAAAAACAAAACAAATGAAAACATTGTGAGGGAGACTTAAATTTGTTTGCACAAGGCTGTGTTACTAATACTCATGGATAATCTCACAAACCCCTGTCCCTATAGAATGTTGTGACTACAGACGTTTATTGGTGACAAATTCTATTTAAAATGTTCACCTGTGGTCTTACTATCTTCTTTGATTTCATTCAGTGTGTCGAACAACAACTGCCATTTCGGACATGGTTCAAGCTCCAAATCTGAAAAATAAAGCACTAGTAATAACTTACATAAAACAAAGTAAGCAAATAAAATATTGAATTTAGCTATACATTTTGATTCTATCGTTATTTATCACATTTTACGTTTACGCTTACGTAGATACATCCTGCAAAGTACCTAATGATCCATAACTGCAGGGTAACAGATGTACTGGGTTCTTTAAAGGGCACATGAGCCTATTGTGTACACTGGGCCTACAGTTTATAGTCCTTTCCGAGAACACTTGTTCCACCACCAGAAACATAGGCGAGCTTGCCGCTTGAACCAATGCCGATATTATGGCTGTACGTTGCTGCGTCCCTGTCTTAACCGCTTGGCCATTCAACAAATTCAACTTTTGAAGAAAAGATTTAGGCAGAAGGTGGTGGCCTAGTTTCCCAACCACTTTCAAGCTCTCATTTCCGGCCACCTGGAGGTAAAGTAAATCCTTGCTAAGCCACTAGGGTCCACTGGGGATGGAGTTTATCCCAAGTTTCTGTGGCATGAAGCGGAAGAGAAAATTCACAGCAGAAGAATGAAACCTCGACCTCGAGGTTGGGAAACCAAACCATTTCCACTGCCCAAACCAAAATTGTATCACCCAGCCAAAAAACCATGGTGTGACTAGGAGCTAGCCTGGATCCCCTCTCTGTGAATGTCCCTCCCTGGGCCCCCTCTGTTCATGACAGGAGTGCTAATGGTAACTAAAATTACACAGAAATTTTTGGTAAAAACAGTACCTTCGGAATTGGTTTCGTTTACTTTCTCTTTTTTCTCTCCCTCTTCTGTTTTTTGTTTCTTGTTCTTTGATGAGCCAAAAATTCGGTCTCTTGCATTCTGGGGTATATAAAGACATTTGATTGCATAAATAATACAACATACTGCATTAAAGAGTTTTAAGTTTTCAGTGATTTTGACCAATCAAAATAAGCCTAGATGTAAACAGGAAATAAAATGTGCGAATTACGAATACAAATACAGTATTTCAAACGAATACTTACGCTAGAGTTCTCGCTAGTTACGCATTTGATTAACGAACGCCCGACGTTAGATACGCCTGGCGTATCTCTCAGGTGTGAACGTAGCCTTAGTAACTAAACAGGGGATTAATTAATAGTAGTAAAGAGGGTGGGGCTTATACCCGAGTTGCTTTAGTAATTAATACTTCATACCTGAAACATTGTATTAGATGCATCTAAGAAAAGCCAACCAGAGTTCTGTCCAAACTTTTTCTCGTTCGACCTATTATCCAAAAAAAAGCATTCACAATATCCTTAAAACCTTGAATACAAGCCAGTAGGCCTAATCTCGAGAAGAAGCCCATCTTGAAAAGAAGCCACCCCCACCCCAACAACTATTTAATTTGCAAAAGTACTCTTGAAAAGAAACACATCTCAAAAGGAAGCCCATGGGCTTCTAATTAAGATAATATGGGCATCTTTCAAGATATAGTCGGCTAATATTTACATTGTAGGCTAGTACCATGGAGGTATTATAGTTGACTATAATACCAGAGAAACATAAATAAACAATTAAAAACACTGAATTTTCAGTTAATTGGACCATTATACTATATGATATGCAGACTGACATTATATTTGATTATGATAGCATGTTATTATCAACATTATTTTAATGTTGCATGGTTAAAATTTAGTTCCTGCACGATTATAATTGAAACAGTACTGGGTTTGGTCAACAGGATTTTGTGCATGCATTCCATTTGAAGGTGTTTAATAGACATAAGTTTAATTTTTAGCATGGGATGCCAGGTTAAAGCCAACTCGACCAGCTATTTAAGTTCATTAGACGATTGAAAACTGTTAATATAATTAACATATTAAAAATAAATTATACATAGGCCTATCACTTGTTATTTTATGATAATACATATCAAACATGTGTGTGTAAAGCATTTTACCTGAATGTGTTCAAGTAGTTGTAGAAGGTGATGCAATCATATTGAACCAAAAACTGAAGTAGTAGGCAAAGGAGTTTCAAATCAGCTACCAATTGCCTTGTTTTATTTGTCTGAAATATCAACATCAATCAATCAATCATTGAAAATGGAACATGCTATCTCCAATGGGAAAATTACGACTCAGTTGTTATTTTACAAAAGACAAGTGTTCACTATTCATATAGTATTTTGTATATGACCAATTCTCATGTATTTGATTAAAATAAAGAAAAAAAAAAGAATTTTCTTGTATCAATCTAGTTAGTCAATCAATCAAATAATCTGTCCATCCATACAGTAATTTAAGAGAGGGCCTAACAATAAAAATTATATTATTAATTATTTAAACAATGAGTCTAAATAAGTGTTATTATACACTAAGTTACTCAAATCAATCATGACGTTGGTAGTCTATGAGTGGGATACTTACTTGGATAAACTTACTAATTGCCTTTCTTCCTGAAATGTAACGCCCCTTCAACTGAAATAGAACAGTCCAACCCAGGGCGCCACGTTCAAACTGTCACCATAACAATAGTCCTCATTCTCTATTTAATGGTTTACGATTAAGGAGCTCTCTTTGTGACTGAGCATTGATTTAATCTACGCCAAATGTATTTTCAAGAGATTGTGTTTTTTTTTCGAAAAGTTTCTTCGCTACAAGAAGATTTCATGAATTGTTTTTATTCATTGGAATTTAATTGATATTATTTTTACAAGAAGATTGAAACAACACATCCTTGATTTATATCTTCATTTCTAGTCAGAAGTTCATTTTGCTATGTATTCACGAAATAGACTCATATTTTCATAATAATCATATAAAATATATTTGAATTTACCAACTGATGCCACACAGGGTCTAGCTGATATTTGATGAGCTTATCAAGGCTTTTCCTGCCAATAATCTTCTCAACACAAAAGGCATCTGCATCCAACTAAAAAATAATTAATTTGATTTGTTTATATTAAACTACGAAACTACATATATTTTCATTTCAATCTTTTACAGACTTTATATCCATAGATACACAAACATACATATTGTATTCCTAACTAATTATAAGATGAACAAAATTTGGTAAACAAACAAAAGCTCTTTCCAGCTTCAAAATTAAAATTTGAATCATTTAAAACAACCATATAAATGTGTATGTTAAATTGCCAGAAAAAAATGTTCTTCTAACTCTGAGTAGACAGCTAATAACGTATTGAAATATAAAAATCAAGCAATCATAATTAAAAATTAAACATTAAATTTAGTTGACAGTATATCTTAAATAAAATATAGATTTAATATAATTTACCATTGGATTATATCTTTTTATCTCTTGTAAGCAGGCACTAATGATGTCGAGAATTGACGTTTGAATGGCTTGCATCCGTGGTGTCATACTCAACTGCAGCTCCACAACATCAGGCTGAAAAATATTACAACATCTTTAAAGATCTGTCCAAACTATCAAATTTTTTATTGACAGGAAACTGTTGTATTCCCATATATAGTCATGATGTGCGTATATATGTTTCTGATGTGATGTCATTATAACCATATATAGGCACATCATGGTTATGATATGCCTATTTATGATATGATGTCATTATGACCATATTTAGGCACGTCACATGTTTTTGTCAAATAAAATTTGATAGTCTGGACAAGACCTAAAGGTGTGTTCACACTATTAAGCAATTAGTAGAGCTCAGCATAGTACACCATAGCAAAATTGTTATACGAAAGTTAGATTTAATGCTTGAAAAAATTTTTGAATGCATTAAATCTATAATTTCCCGCTAGTGTACAATGCATGTTCTACTAATTGCTTTATAAGTCAATCGCCGTCTTTTAATGTTAGTTTTGATGTTGTAGCTGTCATCCTTTGCTATAGTGATATGATCAGTATACATTTAGCTGTGCATATGCTGATTTGTACTCCTGCAGAACGTGTTACCTACACATCAGCAGTACAGTACGGATACGATGAAAAACTATTCTGTAAGTTGTGTTGTGTTTGAAGAACTTGTTCGTAATGTTTCACATTTGTCAAAGAAATAAACATTTTTTAAAGCATTTGAGAGACACACAGTCACTAACTTTTTGATTGGTGCAGACAGGTAAAAATCGTGGGATGATTTCATAACTATGCTGGGCTACAGCCTAGGCTAGTAGTAGGAGAAGGCCTCAGCAGCCTCCTACCTCACCGTAGGCCTACATCTAATTTTGTTCCTTGAGTCTTTAAAATAGATCTATAATATTCCTATTAAACGTTCAGTTTGTTTAGTGTATTAGGGTTCATCACAGTGTGCGATATCTTCGCGGTAACAAAAAAAATAAGTATAATTGCCACCAACAATTTGTAATATATTAATTATAATATTCTTCAAAGCAGCACACTTCCCCGCACACTTGAAACCATGCCATTGTTTTGGCTATCCTTTCACTAAGCTAGAAACAATGCCACTGTCTTTGGCTTTCTAGCCACGCTCCACCCTCATTCAGAAACTGCGAATACTGGCTTCTGTATTAGACTTTTCACATATAGTCTCAGTTATATGTTTAGTTTTCCACCAATCAGCAACAAGTTTCACTATCCAAACATATAAGTATTTTCCTGTTTGGATTCTCTGCAGATATAATATTCTCCTAAACATAATTTTTAGCAACTCAATTGAAACGTCAAGACATTCTCAACAAACAAAACTGTTCTTTGCAAAATTATCTACATCGTGTACCGCAAGCATTAAATATATAATATTCTTAGTATCATTTAAAGGCTAGAATAAAAAATATCTGCAAAAATAAAAATACCTGATGTTTTTCGAGAAACGCATTGACAGATGCATGGAACCGAGGCCAAAGATGAAGTTTGCGCACAAACAAGATTTTCATCAAATGGTCAATCTGGCAGAAACTGGATGAGAACGCCTGAGGTTGATCGGAGAAAGCCTTGATGAATCCAGTCTTGTTCTTCTCACGGTATAACCGTAAAATAAAAGCTTCTTGATACGTATTGAGAACTCTATGAAACAAATATAAAAAATTGGTAAAAATTAATATTAATTTTCCATTAAATTATATTAAAATTAAAGCTAAAATCCAGTGTTACTTCCTCCACAGTCCTTTTTAATTCATTGGTTAACCCTTCTGTTGTATGAATACATGGGCAGCGGTGGCTCTAGAAATTTGCAGACAGGGGGGTCCGACATGTTTGACGGGGGTCCAAACCAAGGGGCCAACTAGAGCCTCGGTCAGGGTTCGGTCAGAATACAGTACAAATCCCTGGTAAGTTTCACAGGGAGAGTTTATGGTTTAGTATGACCCAAATAGTGCACTTAAACTACAATATTAGAGATTGGCAATAAAATTAATCTTATTTGGATAAGAAAATCTATATTTTTGGACAACAGGGAGGGTCGCTGGAATAGAATTACCCGACTGGAACTAAATTTTTTTATAGCGTATATTACTTTAGTAACCTCGATAACTGGAAATAATTTCACTTTATTTCATTTATTTATTTGACATACAAATACAACATATAAATACAAAACATGGTCAGGAGCAGCTTAATCAAATGTTTGACTGTAACTCAGAGTTACATGTAGCTACACCCTCACACAAAAATATATACTATAAAAATTACATATTAAACATTTAATAAAAAAGCATCATATAATTTAAGAGAAAAGCAGTAAAATATTAAAATAATTTTTTTTTTATATCATTTACTGTGCACTTTAACATCTCAGCAAAATTACAAAAGCACAGACCAAACAAACAAAAGCACATCATAAAGGGAACTGTTGTAAAACACAAAACAGCCAGGTTAATCTCCAAGTCAAATCCAGTGATGTTACATTTGTAAGTAACTTTTAAATTTGTTTTTAGATGAACCAAGATTACATTGAAGATGAATGACAGGGCAAATGTTCCAAAAGTGTGGTCTAAATTTAGAAAAAGATTTATCACCAATAGTTGTATAAGTACATGGAAGGAATATGAAGTAATGTAACATCCCTGGAGGATCTGAGACCAGTCCTTCCAGGCTCATATCAAATTAAAAACATTTTTAAAGATACGAAGGTGCACTATTATTAACAAAGGTAGATAAAAACTGAAGACCTAAAATGCTTCTCCACTGGAAGCCATTTCAATTTTCCAAAAAGAGGAGCTGTATCAGTGCACTTAGATGCCTCAAAAACGAGACATACTGCTCAATTTTGCAACACTTGTAGGGTTTTAGGATTATTTTTAGTCAACAGGAAAACTACTCAGTGTTGCAGGGGCAGTGGAAGCATTAATTGATTGGTACAGCGTCAGAGTCGGTTGGAAAATTTTTATAAGATTTACACGTCTAGATGCTCGGAATTAGCACTCAAGTTCTTAATTTCTTTTTAAGTAGGACTAAGATGAAATACAATTAAATCTTGGATTACAAAACAAATAGGCCTGTATCTGAAAACAATCATGTCAAAATATTGGTACAGCAGTCGCCGTATCTGCCATACCGGTTCCGCTGCGCGTGTTGACAAATTATTTGTACCTAAATCGGAGTCGTTAGATGACTCCTGGTAAACACCACTAACATTGATTGGACCATCCCATCCAGGTTAGTCCTGATTTTAACAATCTTATTACAAAAATACTGAGCAAAGTCATTACACAAGGATTTATTTTTTTCTATATTATACCTCCTTGATCTGATTCAGAAAAAGGAACTGGCTTGTTTACATGAGTCTGACCCAATGTATATAGAGTTCTATGAACTGTTTTAAAATACAGGCCAGGTTTATGTAATATTCTGATTTGGGAAACCATTTTGTCCCTGAAAGAAGACTTAAATAAAGCCATTGGTCTGAAGGAGACTTCTGATTAGCTACTGTAGGTTCACATTCAGAGTCCAGATCCAGGATATCATGATCAAGCCAGTCATTTTATGTGAAGCCTCTCTGACTCAAATTACATTCCCGGCTTAATCACCCTATTGTGAACTAGTGGAGTATGTTGAGGCATCATGATTAACCGAGTTTAAAATGACCTATTAATTCATGAGATCAGCATTCGGTTACCCTCAATGAAGACCACTAAAATAAAGCCATTGGTCTGAAGGAGACTTCCAATTAGGCAAAAAAAAAAAAAAAAAATTCTTGTGTTGGCCACGTTTTGAGTAAATCCAAAAAATGGGTATGTCGGAAGAATTTTTTTTATTTTTTGTTTGTAATTACCAATAATGTGTTTATGCCTAAAAAGTAGAAAATACACAAAAATACAACAATCTACATTGAAGAGCCTTTTTATCTCAGTTAAAAAAAATATTTTTCGCCATATAAAAAAAAATTAATACCGAACCGCAATTTCATACATTTTGGGTGACGTGACCAACACAATAATTTTTTTTATTTGGCCTTAGCTAGGTTCACATTCAGAGTTCAGATCCAGGGGACCAACATCAAGCCAGTCATTTTATGTTAACCTACTAGAATCAAATAATATGCTCAGCTTAATCACCCTATTGTGAACTAGTGGAGCATGTTGAGGCCTCATGATTAACCTAGTTTAACATAACAAATCAATTCATGAGATCGAATTCATCATGATTAACCTAGTTTAACATGACAAATTAATTCATGAGATCGAATTCAACCAATCAGCATTTGATTTATTAAAGGAATCACCGCACATGTCCTCATTGCTTTCATGTTCGCAGGCCAGTTTGAAAATTGACAGTTCTTTTGTTGGTCTGAAAACAATGTCTATATACTGTATTGGGGAAGTGTACTTGCTGCTGGATGTGAAAACAAATAATTCAACCTCATCTTCTACTTACCTATGTGCTTTTGAGATAAGAATACCAGAAATTAGATGAGCAGGGATACGGTCAGTCAAGAGATCTACGACCAGGATACGTGAAGTGATGAACAGAACTCCGCCCTCTAGGTAAACAGCTTGTCTGAAGGAGAATAACAAATCTAAGATTCACAAAACTGAGAATCAGTATAGCAACTTGGAAAGAAAATACTGAGCCTAGGAGTAAAAAACTATTTGATAACTCAATTTTTGTTTTATCAAGACAATGTGGTCCCTTAATAGAATGGTCTTATGATTGTTTGTGTAAAAAGACAGGTTATTTTCCACTGATACAAAAAACATAATGGTTCATAAAAGGATGCGATCCCTTTAGAAGTGGTCTTATTTGAGTTCTATGGTACTTGAACTCCACGACACAGCTGTGTAAACTGACCCTACATGCGTACCCACAATAAATAACATTTTGACAACTAAAATAAGCGTAGTAAGTGAGTTCACACCAATAGTGTTATAAAAAACATTCGACGCTATATCTTCAAGGTCTGGGAAACAAAAAATGGTCTGGTATGTGTTTTGGCCTTTTTACATATGATATTTTCTTCATCAGCCTGGATTAGATGCCACTTGATAGTGATAAGTCACTGTCAGCACATAAGCAGATAAACTTATGTCCAATGTTTTTATGTTTTATGTACTCTTACATGTAAATAAACTAAAATTAAGAAATATACCTTGCATGTTACGCACTTCGTCTTACCTTTGTTTTATGCTATATTCATTGTTGATGACTTTCGGCAATAGCTTTACTTCTTTACTTGTCAATTCTTCAACCAGATAATTCTATAAAACAATATGGAAAAAATAATAAGACAGTACACATGATAAATAATATATTTACTTAGTTACGACTTATGATGCTCATAGCATTTTCAATGTCAACATATTGCAATATGTTTGAGTCACGTTGCCAAAAATTTGGTCAACAACCCAGCAAGCAGAGCGGTGCATAACCAGTCGGTTTTCTGTTTGATATCTCTTTGTGCGCCGACAAGTTGTTAATAAAATAGGCTGCGTGTTGCCAAGAGTTGGACTTTTCATAAGTATTGGCATTACGCATTACATAGTAATGTAGCCTATTCTAAAAATGCTAGTCCACGCACAAGTGGGTCCCTAAAATTCTTGTTGCCAGATCCTAAAAACACACTTGTCTCGGCCATCAGGCTAGTGTGTTTGCTCATGCCTGTCTAAAAAATAGGTGATAATAATTATTATATAATGAGGGTTAGAGAGTGTTGTCACCTTAAGGTTGACAGGATATGAACCAAGAACTGTGGGATTTCCAGAATGTCAATCAAACTTAACAACTGACCAAGCAGAACAGAACCAGGAATGCATTCGCACGTTTACGTTATTCTATTCATGGGACCTTAGCAACAATATCCAAGGGGTGGGGCTAAGTGAAAAGGTCTATTAGTATATTGAAGATAAGGATGGTGATAATTATGATGATTATGATAAATGGATAAGGAGATAGTTATGATATACCTGCCAACTTTGTTAGTGTCTCACAAAAAAAAAATTATATATAGCACCCTCTATGTAATAACCACAAAATAGAGCGCCCTCCTATGCTATTTTTTATTTTACTAAATCGTTGACTTTGTGTACAGTACTGTATAATAATTAAATTATGTATCTATATTATTTAACTTCTGCATTTATCTTTTGCTTTTTTATGATGTACCGGTACCATTATGTGTAATTTTGTTAATTTAAATAAGGTATCTCACGGCCATAATGAAAAACAGCATTGTATTTTTTTGATTTGTGCTTCATGAATAAACATAGTTTTACTACTACCACTACTATTTTCTATTAAATTGTAGTGGGGCCGCTATGGATTGCAGTCCTCGGTTGGTATAGCTTCGTTAAAAGAAATTATATGGCCTGTATTCACATTTTAATGACAAATTCACTTCAATTTTTTTTAAAGTTAAAGTATAATCGGTCTCTAAATATTATCTTTTTATAAACATTTTTACGATGCATGAGATAATGCAGTGTAGGCGCGAGACGTTAAAAGACTTAGGTGTGCATTAAGTGTGAGAAAACTGGCAGTGTGTATTATATGAAGATGTTTGCAGCATCATGCACATAAAATTATGACTAACCTCCTCCTGGCTGCTTGTGTTGAGAACAAGTACAAGGTTGCCAGGATCACAGTGCAATTCAATAAAATGTAGCAAAAGCCTTTCTATGCCCAAACCTCTGAAAAACAATACAAAATAACAAATGTCATGTCCAGACTATCAAATTTGATTTGACAAGAACATTTAACATGCCTAAATATAGTCATGATGATGACACATCATAACCATATATAGCCACATGACTATATATGGGCATACAACATTTTTTTGTCAAATAAAATTTGATAGTACAGATAGAACATAAACAAAGGAATCTGAGAGAATTTGAGAACAAAGGTACAGAGGTCAATTAGTTGAATTCCGATACAAAAAATGACAAAAATTATATATCTAAATAGAATGAACATGAGCTCAAATGATGTAAGAACATAATTGAGAGTTTAAATTTGTTATTTATTTATATTAATTTAATATTTATTTAATCATAATATTTAACTAATTTAATTAACCAATTAAAAAACAGTTAATTAATCAATAGCTAATTCTTGTAAACATTCATTAATATGTAGTAAATTAATTAATTAAATTCATCTATCTATCTATCTATTTTATAACTTCATTTGATAATTTATTTTACCTTGCTGTAACTATAATCCCATCTTCATGGAAGAGGTCTAGAAACATGTGCTTTTCATATTCTAGCAGCACCATTGGTCTTGTAGTCAAACAAGTTGGTGAGAAACATTAATAAGGAATAGTCTGCAAAGATGGGAAAAATATAAATAAAGGCCAGACTGTATATCTATCCGCACAAAAATTTGGCCTAGAAATTTATCCGCGCATTTTGGAAAATAAGGGCTGATTTCTGCGCAGATTTTGCCGAAAATTAGACTCTGACTAAATCTTAACATATAACCAATGCAATTATGCAGGAAATTACAATTCCGCGCACCCATTTTCCTAGCGATTTTCTGCACAAATTTGAGCCAATTCTTTAGATATCCTCCGGCAAATTAAAAAACTTTATAGTATGAAATACAGGTCTCTCTCTAATTAAAGAACCCTCCAATTAAAGACCACTTTTCTATGGTCCCAAATTAACAATGTCTTTTACTTTTATTATTCTAATATTAATAAGCCCAATTATAAAATGATTAGTTTATCATCCTATAGGCTGGAAAAGTGATGAGGGAGGGAGGATTTATATTTTTCATTTTTATTTTGCTGAAGCCAAATATCACCCTTGAATTGTTCGCTGGTGCATAATATTCAAAAGTAAAATACATGATTGCGATAATACAAGCAATATACAAACTATACTAAAAAAAGAAAACAAGAAAATTTTTTTTTTTTCCAATACTATAGAAAACATGCGGGCAGGGATGATAAACTGATCATTTATTTTTATTGGGCTTAAGAAAGAGACCCAAGCTGCCACAGACCCCTGTAAAGACCATGGAAACCCCAGTCCAAAAAGTGGTCTTTAATTGGAGGGAGGCATACAACATGAGGTTACGAGGTATGAAAATTATGTCAGATAGAAACAGTAACTTTAAACCTGGAATAATGAAAGATATGGCGAGTCTTGATGCCTCCCTTGGATGGACATGTTGTGCGCAATCTGTTCCTTTTGCTCATTATGAGTTGCTGATGTTGTTTCAAAGTAGCTTTAAACTGTATACACATTATGCAAACTGCACAAGTTGTCTTTCAGCATTTATCATAATATGTGCCATTTAAATTTATTTACTGATATTGATATTATAACCTATTATTAGATATTGATTTAACAGAATGTATTTTTTGCGATATGTACGGCATATTCTGATGAAAAAAGATATGCTAGCCTAGGTCTAGGACTCAAGGCCAGGCCATGTGTGTGTGTGGGACACGCATATGTGTTATTTATTTCACGTAGATATATCGTTCACTGATTTGTAAACAGTCACGTAAATATATCCACTTCCCCTATTCACAAACAGAAGAAAAAAATAGTATCAAAAAGTGCAAATCGATTAAAATGTGCATGAGCTACCCATGAACAGTTTGAAAATTGTCCACGCATTTTAAAATTAAGCAATGACCTGCTTGCATAGTTTGCAAACTGTGCAGAATCTTGCAGAGTTTTTAAAATGTGCAAAGGAATCCTTGCAGTTTTTTACAAATTGTGCAAGGAAAAGTTTACATAATTTGTAAATTGTGCAAAATTGTCTCAAATTGTGCATGACTGATAAGGGCCTACATTTAGCTTGGACCTCTTTCTAAGCCTGCAAGTCCCGGGCCTCTTGTTGATTGATGCCTGCTTGGTAATGTAACGTTAGCGTAGCCCTTGAACTTAGTTTAGCTACGTAGAGGTCGACGTAAATAGGCTAGGCTGGGGGGCCGGGCCGGGCCAAGCCTACTACTGGTAGGCCAGCCGGCCCGTAGTAGGCCTAGTAGGACTTTATTTTCTAGCCACATCGAGATAGGACCCCTCTAATAATCGCCGATAATTCCCTTGTTATAAAAGATTAATAAGAAGCCTAATTAGAAATAAGAAACGCTTCCAGACCCAACAGAACAAAATACAACAGTACAACCCATTCTGTTCTATCGAAACATCAGTACAAATTAAGCCACAAAAGCCCAAAACAAGCTCAAACTTGCCCAAACAAACAAACCCAACCGGTGATGCGATGTTCGGTAAACCGTCAACAATCCACGTCAACTTGCGTCAACTAACGTCAACATATGGCCAGATTTTTGTCTTTCTAAATTTTTTGTTAACCAAATCAATTTGGTAAAATCTAAAATTAATACTCTATTACCTTGTTATAGAGTAACACACAACCCGATGAAGCTGGTATTTTAGTGCCAGCGAAAGCTCCTGTCTAATAAAATTACATCCTTAAAGTTAGGGTCTGAGAGTGCACCGTACCGTACCTCTTCATTACTTATTAGACTAACACAGACCACTAAACGGTACTTCTTGTTAGGGGGAAGGTAAATGTTATTGAGATAGATAGATGTAGGCCTACGACGTCACCCCCTAACGTCTCTATTTTATGAAGACCATTTATCATAATACTAGGTCTATTTATTACTTATACAGTAGTTTATCCTTTTCATGTGATTTAGGCTTACTATTATTCTTTGCGTATTGCGCAATAGGGCCTACCTTGAGAAAAAATGTGTCCTACTGTAATGGGAAAACACAAGGGTGTCTCATTGGCCTCTGGTAAAAATTGCACACAAATCATACGACGTCACTGACAACTCCGGGGACGGCAACTCGATTTTGAGATTACTTTTCCGAATAAAGTTATACTAAATAACATCTAATGACAAACTATTGCTGTCTCTTATACACATCTAGATGTGTATAAGAGACAGGTCCTAGGGAGTCAGGGGGAATACCCCCGCGAAATTTGTGTGTTCTAGACGCCCGAAAAAACATTTGAGGCGTTCTGGGCTATCATTTTTTTCTTTTTCTTTTTCTTTTTTTTTTTTTGTTTCTTTTTTTTACCTCCAAAAAGGGGCTACAAAGAGGCCCTACCAGAGAGGTTCATTCCCATTACGCTATGGTCTTCCATTTCTATAGCGCATGATAAAGTGCATGCCAAACGTTACGTAACCACTACTAACTCAGAGTCACTCAGCTTAGTCGTACATGTGTCTAACTTGGCATTGACACTGGGTGTTTTAGCATTATTTGAAAGTAATAACCTATTAGACATTCACATGAACAACTAAACGAATGCAAATATACTTCTATTAACTATTGTTTTCAGCAACAGTGGTGTATCTAGGATTTAAGGAAGAGGGGGGGGGGTCAGGGCCAGCCACGAGAATTTGCTATTTTTCCATTTTGTACGCCCTGTTTTGTAGTAGAAATGTAATATATAGTTTAAATTTTTTTTATATAAAAATACAGGGGCGGATTTAAGGGGGAGGGGGAGGCAGCCCGGCCCCAACCCCCCATTTTGGGAGATAAAAAAAGGGGGAAAAAGAAAGAAAAAAGAATGATATCCCAGACCGCCGTGGTGACGCCGGTAGAGTCAATTTCGTCGGAAGGTATCAAGATGATAAACAGTTTCATTGAACTAAATTCTTGCTTATGTTAACCACATGCCTACCTGGCTAAGATTATACTGACACGGTCAGTTAAAAATCATCTAAAATCACCTTATTTTACGAATTAGCGCCCTCAACTGATTATCCGCCCCTTCCCCACTTCACCTTCGCTCCCCCATGATCCCCCCATTTCAAGACTGTGACATCCAGATACGCCACTGACTTACATGGCCAGATGAATGAAAATACTCAATCGATGTGCCACCAAATCGTAACTAGCCTTCACCATGCCCTCACGATGTCACCGGGGACGCAACTACCAATAAACAATCAACAAACTACCGGGTTTCTGGTTGATTTGCAAAGGTACTACATGGCTAAACTATTTTTCACTTAGGGGTTAATTGGTAAAAATCGCACACAAATCATATTACGTCACTGACAACGCCGGGGACGGCAACTCGATTTTGAGATTAATTTTCCGAATAAAGTTATACTAAATAACTTCTAATGACGAACTATTGTCTTCAGTTGTCATTGTTGGTCATTCAACTGTCATTTTATCTATTTCTTTCGGTGATTTTACCATTCCCAATAATCTATAAAACACCCACATAACAACGTTCGATCGGTGGGGACGCCGTGGTGACGCCGGTAGGGTAAATTTTCGTCGGAAGGTATCAAGATGATAAACAGTTTCATTGGACTAAATTCTTGCTTATGTTAACCACATGCTTATGTAAGATTATACTGACACTGGTTTCAAATCACGGTCAAGTAGTTTAAAATCACATAAAATCACCTTATTTTGCGAATTAGCACCCCTCAACTGATCATCGATCCCCATCCCCCTCTTCACCTTCGCCCCACCCCCATCAGCCCCCATCCATTTCAAGACATCTAGATACGCCACTGACTTACATGGCCAGATGAATGAAAATACTCAATCGATGTGCCACCAAATCAACCAGACTTCACCATGCCAGCACGATGTCACCGGGGGCGAAACTGCCAAAAAACTATTTTTGGCAGCGAAGGGACGCAACTACCAATAAACAATCAACAACTACCGGGTTTCTGGGTTGATTTACAAGATACTTCATGGCTCAACTATTTTTTACTTAGGGGCTAATTGGTAAAAATTGCACACAAATCATACGACGTCACTGACAACTCCGGGGACGGCAACTCGATTTTGAGATTACTTTTCCGAATAAAGTTATACTAAATAACATCTAATGACAAAATATTGTCTTCAGTTGTCTTTGTTGGTCATTCAACTGTCATTTTATCTATTTTTTCGGTGATATTACCATTCTCAATAATCTGTAACACACCCACATAACAACGTCACGTTAGATCGATCGGTGGGGACGCCGTGGTGACGCTGGTAGGGTCAATTTTCGTCGTAAAGTATCAAGATGATAAGAAGTTTCATTGGACTAAATTCTTGCTTATGTTAACCACCTGCTTACCTAGATTATATTGACAATGGTTTCAAATTACGGTAAAATAGTTTAAAATCCCCTTATTTTGCGAATTAGCGCCCTTCAACTGATCATC
>NW_022728604.1:5655-10655 GCF_011630105.1 Anneissia japonica | reverse complement strand
TAATAATAATAATAATAGAGTATGTGCCTATGTTTGTTATTTTCCTTCAAAATACCATTAATTTTGCTGATTTAGCTTTTAGTGATGTCACTTACTTTAAACGTAAATACGGCTGGGATACTAGTAGTAGTAGGCCCCTAATGAGGGGGGTGGGGTAGGGGAGAGAGGGTTGGTGTATTTTATTATGGAGTTTCGTTATGTAAGGTTTATAGCTACCCCAACCAGGCCTAATAAAATGATAATTTTAACTTCTTCGTGTACTGTAGGGGCCTCCATATGGAATGGCATATTGTTTTTAAATTCAGTATTTATATTTCTTTCTTTTTAAGTAAATATAATTAAATATTGGCTATGCTGATTTGTGTTTCAGTTGCTCGTCGCAGTCGTAATTGTTCAAATGCTCTTAGAAACCAGAGCACCCAACACTACATTGTCTGATGATGAAACTTGTGAGTAATACCCGATTCACACGTACAAAAATCTTACCAAATGTAACAAAATGTAACCAAAGGTAACATTTTACGGCACGTGTGAAAGTACCTCCGTGTAAGAGCACCCAACACTACATTGTCTGATGATGAAACTTGTGAGTTAGAATAGGCCTGTGTCATAGACCTCAGAAACTATGCAATTCACAAGTTTGTGGTGATGGAAATCTAGGTTACAGATGGTGAACTTATATCAATCTCCCTAACAATGTCCTTCGAGATTTGTCATTCTACCTTAGCAACAGAAAATAATTGTTATAGCGACGTGCTCTCTTATCTTTCCCTTAACTCATTAGCATAAATAACTCTTTTGAGGTAGTCACTGGCAGTACTCAGTATATCAATTCAGTTCATGGATTCAATGCAACAGGGAAGAAGCTGATGTAAGTTTATATTGAATAAAACGTTCTAGGATTATAGTTAAAGATTGAATTAGTACTCTTATTGAGGATAGGCCTACTCTAATTTAGTCTATTCATTATTATCAGTTTTATAGATGCTTAGTCAACATTGTAATAAATTGCAGTATATAATGTATACTCTAATTATTACTTATAAACACTCCTTAGATATTAATTACTGTGAAGTTGTTTGGATTATACTGTATTGGTGATTCTAAATCGTTGCATTACTCAGGTCAAACTGGTAACTTGCTCGAATGCCAGTAGAAGGTTAGTTCCCATCCTGGCGTCCACGGACTGGCAGTACAGTATATTGAGTATATCAATTCAGTTCATGGATTCAATGCAACAGGTTCTGGGGAAGAAGCTGATGTAAGTTTATATTGAATAAGACGTTCTATGATTATAGTTAAAGATTGAATTAGTACTCTTATTGAGGACAGGCCTACTCTCATTTAGTCTATTCATTATTATCAGTTTTATAGATGCTTAGTCCACATTATAATAAATTGCAGTATATAATGTATAATAAACTTATAAACACTCCTTAGATATGAATTACTGTGTGAAGTTGTTTGGATTATAACTGTATTGGTGATTCCAAATCGTTGCATTACTCAGGTCAAACTGGTAACTTGCTCGAATGCCAGTAGAAGGTTAGTAATGTACTGCAATGGTTCCCAACCTGGCGTCCGCGGACCCCTTAGGGGTCCACGAAAAATAATTGGGGGTCCGCCAAATCAAAGGGGTCCGCGAAAATGTGGGGTTCCGCTAGATTATTAGAACAACTTTTTCATGATTCCATTATTTTTTTATAATGAAATACCTTTGACAGGCACTGTAAATTGTTTTAATTGGCATTACTGTATATTTTAATTCCAATATTTTATTGGTGATCTGATAGAATCTTTATATTAGTTTTGTTTGTATTCTCTTTAAAGGTGTTCAGTATAGGAGACTTGATAGTGGCAATCCTCGGGTAATGTACATCTTGTTTACATGTTTTCTCTTGTATTTTTGACCTGGATATTTAATAAATTTTAAAAATCAGGAGGGAGCCCTAAATTTGACATTTAAAAGTAAATGGGGAATAACAGAATATTACATTCAAATTTTGAGTCTGACTGTGTCATTTCTGGTCATCTACAAGTGTCATAAATATAAAAGTGTCCCGGACCATATCCCCAACCAGTAAAATTTACTGTCTGCACCCCCTCCTCTCCTGTCATTGTCGAATTCCAAAATCCATGATATATCGCAATGTGGCGAATCATCTTCTATCCATAATCTTATTGGCGGAATATCAACCATGAGTCGCCCAAAATTTTACACATTAAAAATTAAATGGGGATGTGGATAAAAGAGAATTATCTTCAAAGAGCCTGATAGTGCCATTTCCATTCATCTAGAAGTGGCAAAGAAAACAATGTTGTACTCCAGCCCCAACCATAGTGGGGACTGAATTCCAGGATTCTCCATTGTTTAATATTTTAATTTTGTGCGAATCATTTTCTGTCTGTAGATATGGACAATAAGTATTATTTGGGCATGGGGCCCCGTGAAGATTTTGGCATGTCCGCGAACGCAAAAAGATTGGGAACCACTAATGTACTGTACTTATGAGCCGTGTTCACGTTATGACTAGGATAATTGATTTAAGTTTAATGTACAATAAGGTAACATATTAAATAGATATGGAACAGTAACCATTAAGGTTTACTGTAGTGGGTTCAGCTAACTACGTGAACTTACATTTTTATCGTTAATCATAATAAAGGGATTTAGCAATGGGCGTCATGTGAACTAACTTTGGACTGGATATAAACAATCCACTCACTGTGACCACTGCTTGCGATTTATCCCAAGATCTTGATATTTTTAATGACACCTTGGGATCTTTTGTTAAATTTTCATTAAACCTTGGGATTTTTGGAATTACAGGTAGGCCATATGGATTTTTTTTTAATCAATAATTTCATGACCTTTATAACACCATAGTTGACAGTGAATGAGGGTTGTTTTTTGTTCAAAAAGACCTACAAGTTGTCTGGTTTCCAAAAATAATAAGGTGCATTTTTAAGATAGCTATTTTGATATGTGTCACATTTGGCGATATGCTGTTTGCTTCAGTGTAGGGCAGTAACGTTGAGCAAAAATCATTATTATTGGTAAGCCTATTATTAATTATTATGCATTTTTTCATTTCTTATTTTATTATTACTAATTTTTCTTTTTCCATGTTTATTATCTGATAATATCTATATTATTGCCACTATTGTGTATATGATATGTATATAAATGTATGGTTTATACTTCACAATTATAATCTATAATTTTTCAATATATCTTAATTTGAGA
This sequence comes from Anneissia japonica, assembly GCF_011630105.1. Lineage (NCBI taxonomy): Eukaryota > Metazoa > Echinodermata > Crinoidea > Comatulida > Comatulidae > Anneissia > Anneissia japonica. Next base: position 7,408 of record NW_022728604.1, on the reverse strand, counting down.
TCCCACACCGTTTCATACTTTTCAAATGCTTTTAATTGTGTTTTAATTTGACAATTAAAAGTTCAATAACATTCATGAAAAATACTTTACTTTTATGCCTACCACCTTAACCTCCCAAAGAAAAGAAGTTATAAAAATTTACTCCTTTTTAGTTCCTATGCATGTAATGTAGAACTATTGTAATCACTCTTCATTTTCCTTTGTGTTCTATTGTGTGTAGTGTGTGTGTGTGTGTGTGTGTGTGCGTGTGTAGACATTTATGAAAATGCGCATGCGTCAAAGAAAAATTTTTCCGACATTTTGTTTTACCTCGCGATGCAAGTTCGATGTGAATTTTCTGCAGAGTTCAGTCAGGGCTCACGCTAACCGATCGGCAAGTTGGCATGGATGAAACTATTTTGGTTTTACGGCAAAAAAAAAATCAACTGCTATGGCATAGGTATTTTGAAGAAGGCCTAAAATAAAACAAAAAGGTTTTAATACTTGCTGAAATACATCGTCTTTCATTGAGATCTCCATTTTTCACTAACTCCATGCGACGTTTTTTTTCTGTTGTATGAGTAGTCATATGAAGATACTATATCCCCGACAGTTGGCTATGCAGCAATGTACCTTTTGAATGCAAATGGAAGACAAGGGAAGATGTAAGGCAGCCGACTGTCGGGTACATAACGACTATCTAACTTTCCACAAAAACATGAGGCTTAGGGGTCATTCAAGTATTATGTAACGCATTTTTTGGCAAATATTAACACCCCCACCCCCTGTTACACTCTGTAACACTTTTCCAAACCCCCCTCTAAATGTTATGTAACTCTAGAACCTTTTTTGGCAAATATTGACAATTTTAATAAAATCAGATGAACAACATTAAGTAATCAGGATAAATGTCCTCCACTACAAATTTGTAGGATGTTTTGTTATTTTTTGATATGGTAGATGTAACTTCATTGTTTATTGATTTCACAAATTCAACACAACTGTGTTACATTACATTGTATTACACTGATGTAATATATTTCAATAAAGTAATAAAGTTTGAATATTTAATATTTCTTCTCTTCCCATGAAAATTAATTTTGTTATGTAACACTTCAAGCAACACCCCCCACCCCATGTCGTATAAGAGACAGATGTCACACACTGTAACATTTTCCACTATACCCCCACCCCCCTCTGCGTTACATAATACTTGAATGACCCCTTAAGCTAGGCCTAGTTCAGTACAGTAGTTATTGCGATACGAGCGAGGGTGGTAGGTCGTTCAGTCAGTGATATCGTGTTATCGTCTAATACATTTTAATAATGTGTGTAAAATTTAGGAATGCACCGCGTGGGTCGCTTTCTTTGTTATGCGGTAGTAGTATACGTAGCAGAGTGACAGCAGCAATCTAAGCCTAGCCTAGGGCCTAGATAGTATACGTTCTTGATCATTAATGAAAACTTCGGGTGACAGACGATTGGGCCCAACTGGTGTGGACGATCGGACCCAAGATAGCTTCAAATAAATTGTAGTCCTAGTAGGCCACTGCCACCACCCCACTCCTGATATCGTTCCAAACTACTGTAAAATGAAATTACTGTAATACCTATCTAGGCCTAGACCCTATGCCTACGAAAAATTTTTCAAAGAAATTTGCTAAAAATATTACTGTAATTACATGCCGAATACTACCAATGTGGTCTAAAATCACTTTTGGGCCATAAAGACTCCCCCTGTATTTTTCAACCTCCACACAAATTTGACCCAACA
>NW_022728604.1:0-5427 GCF_011630105.1 Anneissia japonica | reverse complement strand
TGTATATATATGCGTGTATATGTATATATATATATATACGTATATATATATATATATATATATATATACATATACAGTATACACGTGTATATATATATATGTATATATATATATACTTTTTAAGTCATGTATCATGCATAGGAACGTTGACGCCTGCAAGGCTCTGGTTTCTAATAAAGTATGAGCTATGCTACTAGTATATTTCTGTGTAATACAAATAAAATAAAGGCAATTTCCCTGTCATTTTTATTTATGTATATGATTTTAATTGAGATAGGACATTCCCTACCACCACCACCCCACTCCAAAATTTCAAAAAATATGTACACAGTTTTTTTTATCATTTCATTTATTTCGCATCATCTTAAAAATATATACAGGATAAAATACATTAAAAACGTTAGAAAGCAATACATGAAAAGAGACTGGAACTATTAAGAGAGGTAAAATAAAATGAAATTAAAAAAAAGATTAATGAATCGGAGGTTTATTAGGCGCACGTATCTATCAATGGAGATGCTCACGGCGCTGCAGCCTAAAAAATGACAATGACATCTAGATGTGTATAAGAGACAGCCTCCATTTTGGTCCACTTTCCTTAAATTCGCACCCACAAAATAAAAATCCTGCGTGCGGGCTTACATGGTACTGTACTGTAGTTGTTCATTGTGAATCTCCAAGTTGAAAATAAAGATAGTGGTGTACAGCTGCAATCAAAATAAAATTAGAATTGCTATGGAGAATTTTGCCGATCGAAGACGCTCGTGCATACCTAAACAGGCCGTAGATATACAGGGGCTTTGGCCTAGCATTTCTCGAAAAATATTCATGTTTGGGGGCCATCTTTTGGAGCATTAGCTAACCAGTAGCAAACCTAAATCTCAATTTAAAATCAATTTGGTATAGTTACTGGCATTCCAAACAACATTAGGTCAATCTTTTTTTTTTTTTTTTTGTTGGCCACGTTTTGGCAAAATACAAAAAAAAATGGGTAGGTCGGTAGAAAAACTTTTTAATTTTTTAAACCAAAAATGTGTTTACACTTGAAAAGTAGAAAATACACAAATAATACAACAATTTCAGATTCGCATCGCATACCATGCACCAAAATAGGCTATGCCTCGGCCCCCCTATCCTAATCCAAGGCTATTCCAGCCTTATAAGCTCATGAAAAAAAAATATTGTTCCTTGTAGTAAAAAAAAAAAGCTAAAGTGCCGACCCTGAAATTCGTAAAATTTGGGTCGGTCGGGCGTGGCCAACACAATATTTGTATTTGGCCTTATTTAATATTAAGTAATATTACCGTACTCTCGTGAATATGCGCCAGAGTGCTTTAAATGTTTTTGCACTTTTTGAGGGGCGCGCGCTTATGAAAACAGAGTGGAAATGTTTATGGAAATATATGAATATTGAGGGTTCTTATGGGACTTTTGAAAATTCAAGGGGCACTTTTTGAATGAAGAAAGATTGTATAAGGACATCTGGAAACCGAAAATTACGAATGGTCCTGGTGCAGAAAAGTGGTGGATATGGTGTATTGCTAACCATCTGCCCATTGAAATAATTAGTAGGATCATTGCAGGGCTTCTTGCAAAATTAAAACGTGCTAAAAGTTGCAAATTGTCGGGAAAAGAAAAAGCAAAAGGACTAGAAAAATGTAAGAAGAAAGTTTGAAAGATACTGTCTCGTCTGTCCAGGAGAAAATGTCCTTATTTTGAAGTTGACATAAGAAGAATAGGCCTATGTGAATCCACTCCACAGATCAAATCGTGCTAACCAAAGTCCCGGGATTGCTTGGATTATTGGCTTGTTAAGAAAAAAATCACATGATATTGTTTCAAAAATATATATAAACATCGACGGGGTCGCTTATTTAAACAGGGCGTTTATTCGCGCGATTACGGGTGTGCTTTACCGCAAACACTCAGAAGAAGCCACGCGTTTTCCTATTACGAAGCATCGCGCGCTCGCATTGCATGTTTACAGTACGTCGCGTGACTTAAGATTCTTATCGGAATGATCGTCAAAGGGCTGAATTCAAGTGGTTTTTCTTTTTGGGCATTTTTTCTCTAAGCCCCAATATTTTGTGTATATACTATAAGGGTCCCACACCAACTGCACCCCAGAATCACCCCAGACAGTACACAGGAAAGACGGTTATATAGGTCTCTTTATTTAGTGAATTGAGAGGAAATTAGAAGAATGAAACGTGGAAAACAGATTGAAATTGTTAAGTACAAAAAATAGGCTATATATGAAAAAAGAACATAGGCCTATTTTAACGGTAATTAAACCGGACCCGACGTTGCTTTAAGATGTATTGTCTCTTGCTAATGTCAAAACATCATAAAAAATAATTTTGAAATAAACTTGCTCTTATTGCAATAGTATACAAATTATTAACTTGTGCATAAGAATTATTGAATTAAAAAATGTGTACCCTGATTTTTAAACCAAAAAATTATTTTAAAAAAAAAACAAACAAAACAAAATTATAATAAAAATAATAAAACACTTCCAGACTGGAAGTGTTTCTATCATTTTTCGCTGTAACTGATGGGTAGACATTTTTTAAATACACTAATTTCTATGTTCAAGTTGATAACTTTTATGTTACTTCAAAATGGGCAAGTTAATTTCAAAAAACATTTTTATTATTTTTTTTGGTATTTACCATGGGACAATACATCCTTAACTTCGCTGATCGGACGAGAACCGGTGTGTTATGGCCGTATGCATGGGAAATATATTGCCACACATAGCATATCTTGGCATACAGGATAATTATCCAATCATTATTTTTCATATCAACACGCGCACTTGTCTGGCCACTGACCTCCCCTGACCACTCTGCTGCGCGAGTACATTTTTTACAAACACCGATGTTGAACAATAAACCAACTATTCTACTACGGCACTAACTAGGATGCTTTAGACAAAAAAAGACTGTGTTTTGTTCAAACGACCCTCGAGCCGGCCCAACGGCAACAAATTAATTGCGTATTGTTGATATGAACATAGTAGCTGTATGATTTTTAAGGTATAAGAGTGCAATTTCCGGGCGCCTAGAGGTCCATATTCTCAAAATGTTTGCACCACCTCAGCCCCAACTATGGTGGGCCTGAGGTCATGTAGACTCTCACGCACTCCTACTGCCAAATCGTGTATCGCATAGGTTTTCACTACATTACCCGAACATTGTATTAGAAGGCTACACCATATATACACTAGTATAGTAGCCCTAGTGTTCTACTCAGTGCAAGGCTTAGGTCCTTTTTCTTTTAGTGAATTTAGGGAAAAGTTGACGATTATAAGGTGGCAAAATACATAATGAAACTGTTAACCAAAAAAAAATAAAAACATTTTTGACGGTAAGTAAACATCAAGCCACTTGAGAGAAAAAAAATGTAAAAAGTCTACAGCACCCGGTATTCCCAGGCGGTCAGCCATCCAAGTACTAACCGGGCCCGACGTTGCTTAAATTCGGTGATATAGCATAATTATCCAATCCTGAAGCTCTGTGATTGATGACGTTTCATATCAACGCGCGCTTGTCTGGTGGGAATTTCATCTAACTCCCCTGACCACTCTGCTGCGCGAGTACATTTTTTACAAACACCGGTGTTGAACAATAAACCAACCATTTTACTACCGAACGGCATTAACTAGGATGCTTTAGACAGAAGAAGACTGCCGTTTAATTCAAACGACCCTCGAATCATAGTACCTGTATGATTTTTTAAAGGCATAAGAGTGCGATTTCCGGGCACTTCAACAGGTCCATATTCTCAAATTGTTTGCATCTCAGCCTCAACTATGGTGGGCCTGAGGTCGTGTGGACTCTCACGCACTCTTACCGCCAAATCGTGCATCCGCCCCAATCAATAGGCTAGAATATTGCATATGATTTCAATACATTTGATAAGACACCACCCGAACACTGTATTATAAGGCTACACCATACACTTGTTGTGGCCCTACTGCTCAGTGCAAGGCCCAGGTCCTTTTTCTTTTAGTGAAAAGTTGACGATTATAACGTGCCAAAATACCGTACATAATAAAACTGTTAAGAGAAAAAAGAAAGAAAAAGAAAAACATCTTTAACGAACAATAAGTAAACATCAATCGATTTGGGGGGAAAAATGTAAAAAGTCTACAGCACCCGGTATTCCCAGGCGGTCACCCATCCAAGTACTAACCGGGCCCGACGTTGCTTAACTTCGGTGATCGGACGAGAACCGGTGTTTTCAACGTAGTATGGCCGTAGACATATGGATGATATTTATTTCCACTCATAGTTAATCTCGGCATATAGCATAATTATCCAATCATGAAGCTCTATGATTGATGACGTTTCATATCAACGCGCGCTTGTCTGGCGGGGATTTCCTCTGACTCCCCTGACCACTCTGCTGCGCGAGTACATTTTTTACAAACACCGGTGTTGAACAATAAACCAACCATTTTACTACCGTACGGCATTAACTAGGATGCTTTAGACAGAAGAAGACTGCCGTTTTGTTCAAACGGCCCTCGAATCATAGTACCTGTATGATTTTTTAAGGCATAAGAGTGCGATTTCCGGGCACTTCAACAGGTCCATATTCTCAAATTGTTTGCATCTCAGCCTCAACTATGGTGGGCCTGAGGTCGTGTGGACTCTCACGCACTCTTACCGCCAAATCGTGCATCAGCTCCAATCAATAGGCTAGAATATCGCATATGTTTTCATTACATTTGTTAAGACACCACCCGAACAATGTATCATAAGGCTACACCATACACTTGTTGTGGCCCTACTGCTCAGTGCAAGGCCCAGGTCCTTTTTCTTTTAGTGAAAAGTTGACGATTATAACGTGCCAAAATACCGTACATAATGAAACTGTTAAGAGAAAAAAAAAAAAAAAAAAAACATCTTTAACGAACAATAAGTAAACCGGGCCCGACGTTGCTTAACTTCGGTGATCGGACGAGAACCGGTGTTTTCAACGTAGTATGGCCGTAGACATGTGGATGAAATTTCCACTCATAGTTAATCTCGGCATATAGCATAATTATCCAATCATGAAGCTCTATGATTGATGACGTTTCATATCAACGCGCGCTTGTCTGGCGGGGATTTCCTCTGACTCCCCTGACCACTCTGCTGCGCGAGTACATTTTTTACAAACACCGGTGTTGAACAATAAACCAAACATTTTACTACCGTACGGCACTAACTAGGATGCTTTAGACAGAAGAAGACTGCCGTTTTGTTCAAACGACCCTCGAATCATAGTACCTGTATGATTTTTAAATGCATAAGAGTGCGATTTCCGAGCACTTCAAAAGGTCCATATCCTCAAATTGTTTGCATCTCAACCTCAACTATGGTGGGCCTGAGGTCGTGTGGACTCTCACGCACTCTTACCGCCAAATCGTGCATC
>NW_022728603.1:0-748 GCF_011630105.1 Anneissia japonica | reverse complement strand
AACAATACGACGTAGGGCTTATTTTATTATTAAAATAGGCCACACACGTGTGTTTGAAACTAAATATAGGACTAAGCATTTTCATCGTGGTTTTATTTATTACAATCTTAGGCCTATCCTTTCACCATCATTACACATTGAGGCCCTTCTTTTAGGTAAAACAATTCTTAAAAATTCAAGGGACCCCCCACCCTTGAAAAAGATTCAATTAATCAATGGACTCCAAAGATAAAGGGGGTCCAGGTTCCCCCGGAAAAATTTTGATTTCTAGATGGCGGGAGATGAGCTTTCCTGACTTCTGAAATGTCTTTTAATGACTTTTAAAGTTCTTCAAAATTCAAGGTTCCCCCTCTTGAAAAAGGTCAGGTAAATTTTTCTAATTTTTTATTCTATGTGTGTATACATACATAAACAAATGAGTAGTTGCATGCGTATTATTTTTTCCATAAATCGATAAATCCCAAAATGAAAGGGTAGTCCGGGGGTTATCCCCCGGGAAAATTCTGATTCCTAGATGGCGGGAATTGAGCTTTCCTGACAGTTGAAGGTGTGTTTTAATGAATTTTATGTTCTTCAAAATTCTAATTTTCTAATAGCAACAAAAAAAAAAAAAAAATCAGCTCACGGGTTCAGAAAATGTAGGTCTAGAATTCTTTTTTTTTGTTGCTCAGGGGAGGGGTCAGGACCCATGACCCCCTCCCCCAGATCCGCCAATGTGAATTTCGAGAAAATGTAACTCGGTCGGGTA
>NW_022728602.1:0-974 GCF_011630105.1 Anneissia japonica | reverse complement strand
TGTGTGTACGAATAAAGAACATAATATTAAATCGCGTAGCATAGCTCTCAACGAATGTATGATTCAACCATGAAGCCCCCGTAGTCTAATGGTTATGATGCTCGCCTTGACAGCGATAGGTTGCAGAGTCCCGCCAGAGCCATTTTATTACACAATTTCTTTATTCATTTATTTACAGGATTACATTCGTTGAGGACTATGCTACGCGGTGTATTATTATGTCTTTTATTCGTACACTGTGTTTAACATTCTTTGATGATTTATTTATATAGGCCTATATATATAATATATATATACATATATATATATATATATATTTATTTATATTTACATAATGCTTTAATTATCACAGTGCCTTCGTGGTCAAGTGGTTAGGTTTTTTGAATTTGTTTATTTTTAATTATTATTATTATTACTATTGTTCTAAGTGGGAATTTCTTTGCATATTGTGTGTGTGTGTGTGTGTGTGTGTGTGTGTGTGTGTGTGTGTGTGTGTGTGTGTGTGTGTGTGTGTGTGTGTGTGTGTGTGTGTGTGTGTGTGTGTGTGTGTGTGTGTGTGTGTGTGTGTGTGTGGCAAAGACAAGCCAAACCAGTCACTCGTCGCAAAAATCGATTGTGTGTTATTAATACAGTGTTAAAGAGTAAAGTAATAGCTATAAAATGGTAAAGAAATCATTCAAATTGGACATTTCCTTATGGAGTTACAAGCGTTTAAACATACAGCTGTTTAAAGAACAATATATGAGAAATCAGCCTTCAAAGTTTATGATTTCAGGCATTTCTCATGCAGAAACCATCATTAAATCCTTAAAAAGTGTTGTTTTAACATTAATAATGGGGAGAATAACAGCATAGAATGATGTATAGATATGTAAAGGTTAGTTTAGTATAATAAAATAGATTTTATAAAAATTTGACATTCCAGCATATTTTGGTCATTTTCTCTGAAACAGGATTTGCAACGAGTGACTGGT
>NW_022728601.1:242-1001 GCF_011630105.1 Anneissia japonica | reverse complement strand
ACGGTCGCCCTCGGCCCGAACGGATCGCCTCGGCAGTCGTCCAGTTCCACGTAACTCAGACAGTCTAGAGTGTTCACGACCCGACCGAACAGGGTGTCGGACAGGTTGGCATCGTGCAAGATGAGCGAGGCGAGGCGAGACAGCCTGATCGTCGGCAACGACGGATGTATCGAGGGCTCGTCCTCCTCGTCCTTCTCTTCGTGCACGATCGACAAATCCATTCCGATCGGGCAGTAGCCCGCGTCGAAGATGTCTTCGAACAGCAGACGGTGCAACGTTCTTCGAGTCAAGTTCACCTTCTCGCACTCCATCGTTTTCAGAACTTCCTCGACGACCGAGGATCTCGGCGTCTTGTATTCGACGGCTCGTTCGAATTCCGAGCACACGTTGGCGAGTTCGAGCGTTTCCATCGCGTCGGTGCCCGCGAGACGAACGATCTCTGCCAGGACCATGACGGGTACATCTAGGATATTCATTGGATGAATGAGAAACGAGATTCACCAAGTGTTGCGTATCGAGTGTGTGTGTGTATGTGTATGTAATATATATACACGGTATGAATTAGAAAAAAAAAAAAAAAAAACGTCATCGAATTCGATGCCGTTTTTACTTCGAAGGCAAACGCGAGTTTGGACACGTCATCGAATTCGATGCCATGGGATGAATGAGAAACGAGATTCACCAAGTGTTGCGTATCCAGTGTGTGTGTGTATGTGTATGTAATATATATACACGATATGAATTAGAAAAAAAAAAAAA
>NW_022728601.1:0-231 GCF_011630105.1 Anneissia japonica | reverse complement strand
GTCCAAAAGTCACGGAACCTAGCCCATCCACGAAGCTCACCCTGTCTTCTGTCTCTTATACGACGGGTACATCTAGGATATTCATGGGATGAATGAGAAACGAGATTCACCAAGTGTTGCGTATCGAGTATGTGTGTGTGTATGTGTATGTAATATATATACACGATATGAATTAGAAAAAAAAAAAAACGTCATCGAATTCGATGCCGTTTTTACTTCGAAGGCAAACGC
>NW_022728600.1:0-881 GCF_011630105.1 Anneissia japonica | reverse complement strand
TTCATCAACAGGAAAATGTATACCCGGATAAATATCAAGTTCTCTGTCTTAATAATTTTATTGTATAATTTTTTGCACTGATATGATACAGAACATACATATGGACTGCCACTAGAACTGATCGATAATAAACCAAGCACAATGAGACACCCTTCGCTGTTAGTGCTAATAAGTTGGTTCTCTTTTCTGTGTATAAATGATTAAAATAATTAAAACTGTTCTTTAAAAATAAATTCAATATTATTCTACAATGAATGTACTGAAAAATTAAAAGATGCTAACTCCTGTTCATGGTAGTCAGGTGTTTCTGTCATGAGGTGATTCATTGATTTTGGATCACTCATCATGTGATTGCTCAGTAGCATGACTGGCTGTTAATTATATAATTACATCCATCTACCAACTGATGATTGTCATGTCATTATGTTGTTTCCTGGTTTGTCATCATTGAATTGCTTTAGGTGTTATTATCTTGTCCATACTCATTGCTGATATACTGTAGTTGTTTACTAATACGGCTATTATGTGTAAGACTACTTTTTATTCTTGGCTATAAATGTGATAGCCTCATAGAAATGGATGAATAGATAGTGAAAAACTAACAAACTTTACAACTGTTAGCAGTCCTTTATTCGACATAATGAAACCAAGGAAACTTAGCATAATAAAGATATATAGAATACATCTCTGAATAACCAATCAGTGAGCTTCAAAATACAGGTAACAGGAAGTCACATGTTAATATAAACAAAGGAAATATCAAAATGCTAAAATGAAAGCAGTGTAAACTTGATTAAGCCAAACTTGGTCTTGGATCATTACGTCACAATTTTTCTCATATTGCAAAAGTCGGTAAACCAAGTTCATAAGGGGGGTTTCCT
>NW_022728599.1:0-5681 GCF_011630105.1 Anneissia japonica | reverse complement strand
ATAAACTGATATAAAAATAGTACAGTAAAGTCGTTCTACATAGTACAATAACTGCATCATTCATCACATTTATTTTTATTACATTTATTTCGTCGAAAACTTGATGAGTCTGCTGGCACTGATCATCATTGATTGGACATCACGCTCACCAGCGCGGTATTGGTTCCAAAGCCGGTTTAATCTGACATTTGCTGATGCGGATCGTTTAGACTCCAATCTTGTTACGTCCTCTCTGAAGACCAACTTCTATGTGATGGAGACAGTTACCCCTTTTTTTGAGAGTAGCTGAGTGAGCAGATAAAAACTGTAGTTTGCCTATGTAAAAGATATAAATGTTAGAATATTAATAACAAATAAATGACAATCATTATCGCTGTATTACCATTCATAATACATCACAATAAATTCTGTAGAATATTTGAGTGTGTAATGAATTTAATTTATGAACTCACCACGCTTGGCTCGGTAGTTCAGCCGGTGGGGCCATCCTTCTAGATCGTTATTCGTTCTTACCATCTGGCGGTACACCACCCAATCCCTAGGGTGAAGACATTTCCTTGAATCCAGTACGACCGCATATACTCTAGCATGTTTTCGAGCGCTGGAGAACCGTTAGCTGCTGCTGTGATGCCCCGGAAGGCCTCTTCAACGTGCTCGATTGGAAGAACTGTTAGAGTCATCATCTGCCGAATGATCTAATGCAACTGCTTGTTGGCACTATATCGCTGATTTGTGATGACGGTTGACGATAAAGATGCTTACTATAGCAATTACCATATTTGAAAAAATAGACTACAAAACGCATTTTTTTTTTCGTCAAATAAAATTTAGAATGATACACATGCACAAATTTCGTCCTTTATCCACAAAATAAAACAATTTTTTTAAATAATTTTATTTTTATGTCTGTTGTCTGTTCATGTTATCTTTTCATACAAGATCGGATGTAAAATAACACATTAGCGTGGGTGATGAAAGTGTGTTATTTACAAGAGTTGGAAAAAGAAATCTAGAGTAAATTTGTCAATCATTAGTCAATAAAAATTCTTTAGGAATATCTCTCTATTCTCATGCCCTTAATGTACATACACTTTATACTGTATCATTAAAGCCAATCAATTAATTTACTCAATCAAATATTTAATTTATTGGTGATTTAAAATTCAGGTCTTTATATTTGCATTACTACTGTAAATAGTAAACAAGTGCACATGCAAAAATTAAGATCTATAATCGATAACAAGCGATGATGTTTACCTTTAACAATTATTATCGTCAAAATGTTTAAAAACCTTGCAGATATGATGCTTGTGTTAACCATGGTGTAAGTGGCAGCGCAAAGTTTGCCATGTTTAATTCGTTACGATTTTTTCACAAATTATATAATTTTATCACTAAAATTTTAACACACTATTAATATTAATTGTTGCGACATGTTCTGTGTGTATAGGCCTATCTGTAACAATGTAAGCTTGAGTGTTTCTGAATTTGAGGTTAAGAATTGAAAAGATATAATAGTGCTCATTCAACCACTGTATATCAGCGTGACAAACAATAGCGCGCATTCAACTTCCAATCGGCAAAGCACTCAAAGGGCGCTCCATACATTTTGGTGTTCGACAGGGCGCGGCCAAAGGTGTCGGCGGCCGAAGGTGTCGGCGGCCGAAGGTGTCGGCGGCCGAAGGTGTCGGCGGCCAAAGTTGGCCTAAGGCATACAAAGGATAATACTGAGTAGAGCTTACCTTACAATAATCTAATTAATAGGATATCTTGCGTATAGCAGCACTCCAATTAGAGCCTACAGGGCACAGCAGTTACTCCAATAGGTAGTTCTGTACTCCAATCGTACGGGATTCAATACAATACTAAATGTATCTGATAGCATATGCTCAACAGTATCTTGCATGAAATCCAGTGTACGAGTGACGACGATTCCCCGAGGCCTCCTTGGCTGCATACCTGGACGCAGGATATGCAAATACACAGACACTGAGGTCATGGGTGATTACCATTGATCGGTCTCTCGAACAGACGGCGGCCGTCACTACACTCCTCCTTTACTAGAAAAGAGCTCATAATATCCTGTATGAAATCAGTCGAATAATGTATGGGCTCGCTTTGTTGCCGATTGTACAGGAAGCCCGGTGAACGTACACCGATGCCCTCAACGGGGAATGCAGGAAGTAGTTTTCTCGGATGTTCACTATGCTGAATCATCCAGGTTTAAATAAAATAAAGTAAATTAGTTTCCTCAACAAAAGATAAGAATAAAATAAAAACTTCTTTGCAGGATTCAAATTAAACTTCTAGAAGAGGTCTCAATGTTCTTCCAAGTCAGATCTAAGATCTGCCTGGGATCCCGGCCGAGCACCTCCCCGACTGCTGTTGCTGTCGCCCACAGGAGATGAGGTGCACCAACTCGATGACCTGCCGGTGCAAAATGTGGTCCGTCTGACTCGATCAGCAACCGTCGGTCATATGTGGGTTCTATATGCTGGCATGCCTGAAGAGCTGAAATATGTGGCAGGGAAATGGCGGCGATAAGCATCGGCAATGGCGACGGTAGAGGAATAGTTGTGTAAGAATACTCTCTGCTCTCGCGGAATGCGGGACAGCCTCATAATGTCCAGGGCTTGCGAGTAACATTCCTTTGCTTTACGGTCCCCGGCCATACCCCTCAGATGTAAGCACACAACCTGATGCTGGTGATGAGCATAGCACCGGTTCAATACCCGTCTGAACAAACTTTCTTGGCGGTACCAATCAGAGGGAGGCCTGGAATGGTGAAGGCCGATTTCCCCTAATACCTTCACCTCCCTCATCCTTGAGAGTGCATAGAGTAGGTTTGCTTTTGGGTGGATTCCAACAGCAAGGTTGAAGTGCAGGTCCGTCATGATGAAATTGTTTTCCCGTGCCGTGGGGTAGGTTTGAGGGTCACAGTAAACTGCAACGCCTCCCACCACGGACACGGGACAGAAGTCTCCGCCCGCTCCAGGTCACCGAGTGTAGCCATGGAATACACTCCATATGGTCCATATGGAAGTGTGCATTGTAAGCTTTTAGCATTGAATCCTGCGAAGGATGCGGCATTCCACGAGGTTGTGGGAGCGTCCTCCACTTGGGCTTGCCTTCCTTTTCATCCGGGCGATTCCTCTTCTCACGGGCTGGCGGGGGTTGGATAGCATCTTCCCCCTGGCTCGCTCGAGGATGGCGTGGAGTGCATCTGGCTCTTTTCACTCAGCAACCACTGCTAGGCACCGCCAATGAATGAGGGATGCCGGATGGTTCGCAGGGTTGATTGTGGAATTGGTCGGCTTCTCATCACCCATCACAGAGCAGATCATCTGCATTGCCCTGTACAGTATGTCTTGTGGTCAATGGCATACTTGACCCCTGGCGGTCCCATTGCTCTCTCCCTGTTGACTTGAATCATCAACGCTTGCCATCTTTCACCCACGCAACCGCTAGCTGTTGCAGAACTTGGAGATGTCGCCAAGCTTGGCGACGGGTGCCCCGTCCTAGAGGTTTCAAACATGATGGGGCATGTTTCCACATCATGTGCATCCGCATGTTGACCACCCTCTTTAGTATGCAACCCGGCCAAACACATGGGTTCTCTGGGCCAAGAGAGGGTCAGCTCGGCAAATCCGGCTACCCTGCTCTGGTAGCTGTCGGCGGTGGTTCCACTTGGGGTGGGTCGTTCGGGTCCACTGGATGGCTTTCCGCTGCGGGCTCCGTCAACGACTTTGCTTGCAACAATTCTGCAAGCGGTAGCTGAATCATCCGGGTCTGAAAAAAGTAAAGTAAATTAGTTTCATCAACAAAAGATAAGAATAAGATAAACACTTCTTTGCAGGAAGCAAATTGAACTTCTAGAAGAGGTCAAAACGTTCTTCCAAGTCAGATCTAAGATCTTCCTGGAATCCCGGCCAAGCACCTCCCCGACTGCTGTTGTTGTCGCCCACAGGAGATGAGGTGCACCAACTCGATGACCTGCCGGTGCAAAATGTGATCCATCTGACTCGATCAGCAACTGTCGGTCATATGTGGGTTCTATATGTTGGCATGCCTGAAAAGCTTAAATATGTAGCAGGGAAATGGCGGTGATGGGCATCGGCAATGGCGACGGTAGAGGAATAGTTGTGTACGAGTACTCTTTGCTCCCGCTGAATGCCGGACAGCCTCATAATGTCCAGGGCTCGCGAGTAACATTCCTTTGCTGTGTAGGGTCCCTGGCCATACCCCTCAGATGTAGGCACACTACCCGATGCTGGTGATGAGCATAGCACCGGTTCAATACCCGTCAGAACAAACCTTCCTGGCGGTACCAATTACAGGGAGGCCTGGAATGGTCAAGGCCGATTTCCCCTAATACCTTCACCTCTCTCATCCTTGAGAGTGCATAGAGTCGGTTTGCTTCGGGTGGATTCCAACAGCAACGTTGAAGTGCAGGTCCCTCGTGATGAAATTGATTTCCCGTGCCGTTGGGTAGGTTTGAGGTTCACAGTAAACTGCAGCGCCTCCCACCACAGACATGAGACAGACGTCACCCTGTGATGGCTCCGCCCGCTCCAGGTCACTGAGTGTAGCCACCCTGCTCCAGTAGCTGTCCACTGGATGGCTCTCCACTGCAGGCTCCGTCGACGACTTCGCTGGCAAACATTCTGCAAGTGGTAGCTGCTCCAGTGGTAGCTGCTCCAGTGGTAGCGGAATAAGCGAGTCGACGAGGAGGTTGCTCTCCTCGGCCACATCCATCTCATCGGCGGATGATGATGTCGCTTGGGTAGGCTTATCCTTTCCATCTATTCCTATGAGAGTAAGGGAATATACTGTACATTTGGTTAGAAATGGACATGATATTAGCCAAGGAATTTGAACTGAATCATAAAAGTGCCTGTCCAGGGTTGGTGACAACTGCAATACAGTGTTCCTTGGGCATCATCCGGCCAATGTACAGTAGTAATTTAGTATACCACACAAGCACTAAAAAACAAGCTTTTGTTCACAGTGCCAATGTAGTAATTATCCTAATTAAACTCCACTGGCAAGCCTTTTGCTAGCAGCACCAATATAGTAATTAAGATAAGATAAAGATAAATAACTTTATTTGTCCTTGCAAAATAAATGACAAGGAAATTCCTCTTCCATTGACATACAAAAATACAGTAAAAGATTTTAAAATGTGAATTCACAAACCACGAAAAACATCAGAAGCCCTACAGTAGAAACAGCTAAAGTAAACAATAAGATAAATTAATACCACTATCCAGTATTCAGTTACCATTGAATCTAACAACACCTTCATTGTATAGATGGATGGCATTTGCCACAAACAAGTATCGAAATCTATTACACTTAGCATTAATTAATTCCAGACCTCATGAAAATAAACAAATTATAAAGTGGATGAGATCGGTCTTTAAGTATTTTGCATAGCATATTTTAACATTTTTAATATAAATATTTTCAAAATAGTCTAATTCTATTCCCATACATCTTTGTGCCATGTTACAAGTTAGTTAGGATCCGATATAAACGATCAGGTATCCATCATCCACCACTATGCACTTTGTGGGTATACGACAATAAAGATACAATACGAGGTAATAGTTACCATATTGAGGTTTAATTTCTCAAACAAATGAACAAATGAGCATCTAACGTATGGATGCACAGCGTCA
>NW_022728597.1:1093-2192 GCF_011630105.1 Anneissia japonica | reverse complement strand
CATATTGAAATTAGTGTTTTGATGGTGATTTTTTTTTTTCATTCAATGGGAATTCATATATTTTATATGAGAATAATCTATGAATATTCAGCTTTCCGTTTACTGGGTGGTTGGGGGGGGGGATGAACAACAAGATATTTGATTGGTGAACAGCCGAAATGGCAATTTAAAGCCAACGAAGTCGCTAGTTGTAAAAATGCAGCCTCTACGCGGTGGGCGGTCAGCATAGCACCAATCGAAAAGTGAAAAATGACGGTGACTTTTTCAAGCAATACAATTGAAACAAATACTAAAGCAATCAGAAAAGGATTGCCTTCCAAATACAGAAGGCAATACAAAAATCCGACAAGTATTTGCTAAGATACGACTGTGGAAAGACAAAATATGACCTAAAAACATCTAATGTCAGTGTGAAACACTTTTGCTAGGCTATTCTCGCTCTTAAACTTGGTTGAAAATGTTGCAAGAAAAACATGTCGTATTTTTTAGAGCTTTTGGAGAAATATATATATATGGCTGATAATTTTACGTTATTTCGTCAGGTCGAGGTGTTTTCACTTTATTTGACAATTCCACTCACAATAGTGTAGTCGTAATATTACTAATACAAAAGTGTGAAATTCAAAAAGGGAAGAAAAGCAAAAAATCTTTTGATTGATTTTAAAAGTAGTGTACATGCAAAAAGACTAAATTAATCGCTGTTTTAAGTTTATCTTATTTGTTTTTCATGGTTCGAATTTTGAATACGTCACAAGCTAATCAGTTTTATGATGAGTATTTCAGAGTATTTAGTGGCAGATTCAAGGGGCACCGCCGGCCCACCATCCCTATTTTTTTTTTTCGAAATTTAAAAGTGGAGAAAAATGAAAATTATATTCAAATTTAGTCTGAGAGTACCATTTCCGACCAACTAGAGGTGCCATAATCATAAATTTTCCCCCAACCATGGTGGGGCTGAGGTCGTCTACACTCTCCGTCTGTAAAGGTCCCTCTCTGGGCCCAGCTCTATTTCAAATTACTTTATCCGCCACTGGATATTTTAAAAATTTCGTATGGAAATAAATGTTAATTGCATTGCTTAAAATCAATTAAAAGGCTA
>NW_022728597.1:0-1085 GCF_011630105.1 Anneissia japonica | reverse complement strand
CAGAAGTTCTCAGGGATTTCGCCCCCTGTTACCAAACCAAGACTTTATTTTTCATTTCGTTCCCCCTCCCCCACCCCACTTTCAATCACGGATCGACGCCCTTGATTGTTTATTCCATCACGATAATAACAATTACCAGTCAATAATAGTAGTAGTATTAGGCCTAGAGCATTTTTTGCAAGTGTTTTCACACGTATGGAATATTCAGTACATTTTCACGACAGGTTGGGCAAAATTGCACATAAAAGCCCCCTAACGCAAATCCAGGTAAACAATAGTTGAACCAACTTCAAAATACCACAAATACAAATGTGCGTGACGATATTTTATTGCTTTACAAATGTGATTTAAAAATGTATATTGAATCACGCTGAGTATTCAATATATTTTCAAGACAGGTTGGGCAAAATATATATAGGCCCCCTAATTGATTCTCCTGACGCAAATCCAGGTATTGTCTATCGTCACGAAAATAACATTTAGGCCTACCATTCAATAATAGAACAGTCATCGACCTACTTGCAGTGAATTGAATCTAAAATGTATTCATGATCTTATGATGATCTGAGGTGTTTAAAAACGTACACAATAATAGTTCAACCAACTTTAATACCACAAACACAAATGTGCGTGACGATATTTTATTGCTTTAGAAATGTGATTTCAAAAAAGTAGTGCATCGTATACGAAAGGGCTTGTTTTGTTGTTGTTTTTTTACTTGCAGCGTTTGGGAAATAGGTAATAGGTAAACTGTAATGAATATAATCAATAATATATAGGATTTAGGATTTTTTTAATTATGTTTTTAGATCATTAGACCTATTGAACGAGCCCCAATTAGCCCCGTGCCCAGTGCTGTGCACTGACTGCACTGTCCATGCCTACGCCACTGGACCTAAGTATTATTACATAACGTTTGCTATGCACTGTATCATGCGCTATAGAAGTGGAAGACCATAATGTATTGGAAATATACCTCTCTCTCTCTCTGGTAGGGCCTACAGTACAATCAGTTTAAAGGTGTAAGGTATAGGATAGTGTGGATTTAAACATTTTCCTAATGGTAATGTTCAAAATAAGTGTCA
>NW_022728596.1:0-785 GCF_011630105.1 Anneissia japonica | reverse complement strand
AACAGCAAGCTAAACGATGACATCATAGCCAATGTGCGTGGTGGCCAGATTCGTGTTTAGAGAGCTAGCGAAAGCATGTATGACCCGTGTAACGCGACGTGACCTCATCTCTACATGCAAAAATACTAAGCTACACTTATACCACATTATTGTACGTTTTAAGTGAATCCAAAGAATATAAATAGCAGAAGAATGAGCGCTTCGCGTAGTTTGCATTAAATTCGATGGAACGTCCGCCCTCTCTACGATGGCAAAATTAGTCTGAAGGTTGTTGTCTGTGATGACCTCCAAGCTAGGCCTAGGCAGAGCCATAGATAGATATAGATAGATATAGCCATAGATATTATATATATGGCTCTGGGCCTAGGTAGGCCCGTGTTCACGCGACGAGGCTATGCAAAACTGTTAAAGTTTTAAGAAAGACTATTCGATGAGTTATTTTACAATAACATGTACAAAATAAATACATTTGAGGAGTTTAAAAACTGTCGAAACTTCGGTATAATATTCTTGCAGTTTAATTATGGGTTCGACAACAATCATGAATATGAATATTAATATATATGTGAATATTTATGATACGTTATGTTAAAAAATAATTTAAAAAAAGTTAGTCCAATTGAGGGCGTAGTTTATTTAATATGGAAGGCCACATTCACATTTTTTAAACTCTCAAGTATTTATAGTTCTTCTTCAGTTTTTTGTGAAACTTGTATGATTAAAATACTCTGTAACAGTTACGTATTTATACTTTATCAAAATGCATTGCCATATTGGTAATTATT
>NW_022728595.1:0-580 GCF_011630105.1 Anneissia japonica | reverse complement strand
ATCATATCTACAACTCATGTAACTCAAAACGTAATTTCCTGCTTCAATGCGTGCTGTGCGCGTGGAAACAATGGTATGGCGTGTAAAGTGTGGACGATTTTGGAATGCTGAAAATGATCTGACTCGTGCTTTAATGTATCTAAAAAGTGATATTGAGAATTTTCAAATTTTAACCCACAAAACTTTGCACGGACGGTAATGGCACACAAAATTGAAGTTTGCCAAGTGTCATTTAAAAACACCTGTTAAAATAATAATAATAATATTTATTTGGCAAAGTAAGAGTACAATCTTGCCAGGAGCAAGGAATAGGCACGAGCCCAAACAGTAAACTGCCCTTGCTCCATTATCAAAATATACAGCAAAGGCAAAAGAGGAACATAAAAAAAGTAAAACTGATTTAAAATAAACTTTAAATCTTAAAATCTTTATTTGTGGCAAAGACAAGCCAAACCAGTCACTCGTCGCAAATTGTGTTTCAGAGAAAATGGCCAAAACATGCTGGAAAGTCAAATTTTTTAAAATCTATTTTATTGCACTAAACTAACCTTTATATATCTACACATCATTCTATGCTGTT
>NW_022728594.1:0-706 GCF_011630105.1 Anneissia japonica | reverse complement strand
GACCACCCTTTCTTGTGGAGATTTATCGATTCTTGGAAAATAATTCGTATGCAACTACTCATTTTGGTTTTATGTTTATGTATGTATACACACATAAGGCCTATTTACTGTAAAAGCAATTGGAAACAATTACCTGACAGTTTTCAAGAGGGGAAAACCTTGAATTTTGAAGAACTTAAAAGTAATTAAGACACCTCAGAAGTCGCAAAATCTCATTTCCCGCCATCTAGGAATCAAAATTTTCCCGTGGGAGAACCCCCGGACACCCATTTCTTTTTAGGATTTATCGAATCATGAAAAAAAAATCGTATGCAACTACTCAATTTTTTTGTATGTAGGCCTGTTGCAATGTCTGATGGGATAGCGTATACCTTAGAATGTGGTAGGAATCTGTTTTGGCAGCAGCGGATTGATTTCAGATGTGATTACGTTTATATATGCGCAGAGCTGTGTGTGTCCAAGGAGTCTGGCTATGCAGTTAGGTCCTTAAAACATGCTTCCACCATCCACTGTCATACTATATTAATGCTATATTTAACGAAATTATTTCGTAACAGATATAATAACGATCAATAAAAGCTAAATATAACATTCACATGCAAATAATTATTTAGCCTTTGCATCTTCATATTCATTTGCTCTGTCAGATCATTTGTTTTGATGTTATAGATCTATACTTTTTTGGATCTGTTAAATTTGTTTAATC
>NW_022728593.1:0-1238 GCF_011630105.1 Anneissia japonica | reverse complement strand
AAGAGCATGTTCTGTGTTGTGGTTGTGTTTAGGCCTATTATGAAATGGTAAATTACTGTAAGTTTGTTTGTTTGTTTTTTTTTTAAATTTTATAAATGATTTTTAATGATACCTATCTTGCACATACATGGAAGCCCAGCATTGTTTTAATTGAACTCATCTTTGTACTTTCGTTAGCCAAATTATCGGAAATTCGTTATAATTAGTGAAAATGATAAATAAGCATTCAGTCCGCTAAAGCCCAATTTTACAGTAGTTTTCTTTAGCTGTGAAGTTTTGCAAACAACTTTTATTTAATTTTGCAGTGTTACAAATTATGGGAGACTGTTTTGAACCTAATTTTGCAATGTGGATATTAGACTGTAATATACCAAGTTATACTTCATTGTCGGTCCTCTCGATCATGTAGGTATGGCCATGGTTCGACATATTTCCTCCATGATGCAAACATGATGTTGAAGGTCGTCGTGGTTACACATCGATACTCAATTAATTGCCTTCAGAATCGCATGTAGCACTGGAAAATGATGCCAGCTACTGAATTACAATTTCATCTCCACTCCACTGAACACCAAAATGTCGTTTTGTTACTATTATTATTATTGTTGTTGTTGTTATTATTGTATTATTAATGTAAATTAATACCTTTAATATGCAAATAGTAATACTAATAATAATAATTATTATTATTATTATTATTATGAATAATAATAATAATATTTCATTGTTATTATTATTATCGTTATTATTATTATTATCATAATATTTATTATTTTATATTTATTATCATTATTATTATTATATTGTTATTATATTTTTATTATACGTTTTATTTTTATTATTATTGTTAATGTTAGTATTAGTATTATATCGTCAATTTTAATTATCAGTATCAGTAGTCTACCACAGATCCTATGCGGTAATACAACATTAATACGGCATAATTATCACTACAATCATCACTATTGGTTATTATTATCATTCATTATTACTATTATTGTTGATGTTGTTATTACTATTATAGTATTGCATTTGTTAATAAAATATTGAATGATAAAAGCATGATTGGTAATTATTGGCAAAATATTGAAATAAAAATTTATGGAGCGATTACAGAATTTGGCTCTCCAGTCTCAAAGTATGTAAATATAATGAGTGAATGAGTGAGTAACAAAATATAATACAATGAATGAGGTTGGCGTAGGAGAGCTGGATGATGAAAGGCTCTAGATGAGATT
>NW_022728592.1:0-581 GCF_011630105.1 Anneissia japonica | reverse complement strand
TTATTTTTTTAGGTGATATGCATAATTAAGTTAATATAATAAAAAATCCTTTTAATTTCAAAAAAAGAGAAAAGATCACGGTCAAACAAGGGAAATGAATCAAACACTTTAGCCAATCAGCATCTAGCTTTAGACACATTATTGAAATCAAACTGCCTTAACAAGATCGTCGATGCTCTGAATTCTAAAATGTGTGAATTATCTAATAGGTCAAAATCAAGCAAACTGTGGCTTAACTACCAGGAAATGCTCGGAGTTACTCGCAAGCTTATCGAAGCTGATCGTACAAGGTCATGGCAAACGCATATCCATGCTATATTTGAATACTTACCCATATTTGCCTCCTTTGATCTATGCTGCCCGATGGCGTAACCACTGGGGGACAAGGGGAAAATATCTATCTTTGAAAAATCTTCCCCACCCCTTTATGAATGCCCTTTTCATCCCCTGAAAGTGCCCAAAAACCTCAAATTTCGCGCGCTTCGCGCATGGACCATTTTAGTCTAAAATTGCACATTTTAGGGAATTTTGATCAATTCCAACGAAATTAGAATTAAAAACACCGGGGGGGGGGGGGGGGG
>NW_022728591.1:0-1271 GCF_011630105.1 Anneissia japonica | reverse complement strand
CTGTCCCAGTTAGTTAGGCGTCTCACAATTCCAATCAAGAGCAAAAAAAGTATGGTTTATAAATATGGCATATATATATATGTAATGCATCAAGGACTCTCGGCTGTAAAAGTACGCGTGCGCAAGAGTGTAAGGGGTTAGTTGCTTTAAACGGACTTGAATTCCCAACGAAGCCTCACTGTCCCAGTTAGTTAGGCGTCTCACAATTCCAATCAAGAGCAAATAAAGTATGGTTTATAAATAGAGCTATATATTTCTGTGCATATATATTTTTTCTTCTTTAACATTTATTTCACCAATAATAACATAACTTATCATATACATAATAAACTTGTCAATGTAAATAGTGAAGCATATGAATGAGAAATATAAAAATTAAAGTCAAACATAACAGTACATTGATAAATATATAATAATAATATTATAATATTATAATATATATATATATATATATATACAGTATGAATATAAGAGGGGTGTTCTTTGTGTAAGGAGGGGTCAGAATGTGTGTGTCTAAAGCTGCATTACACTAGACACGATAATGGCACGACGACACGATAAGAATGCGCTCAGTGAAGAATATAAACGACACGATGATTCGTTGTCGTGTCTTCATCGTGTCTAGTGCAAATGTAGCTTAATAAACTGGATTATCCAATAATGTAGATAAAGAGAACAAAAAAGAAAAAAATACTTAGAAACAGCACGGACATGGGATATTAGACGAAACATTCAAATGAGACTTGCATCTATAGAGTAGGGAAACTTCAATTAAGCCTAATTTAATTTTTTTTTAAAGAATGATTTGTCAAAGGTCAATCAATTCACTCAAAGATCACTCTAATTTCTGTTCTATTTATAGCCAGATCCTAAAATTATTCGAAGTGCTATATCATCATGATCGATACATCAATATGCTAAGCCAATATCTCAAGCGCACATCCCTTTCCTCTCCTGCATCCTCCGTGCACGTCATCGAAGTAAAGTTATCAAGAATTTGTCTACACGAACAAAGGCAACCCTACTCCCAAACTTCATAACAATATTATTATTATTATTATTACATTTTTAATTACTTTATTTTATTTATTATTGTATTTACTTACTCCAAGACAGTATGCATTCGCAGTTTGCAATCCTTAGCCCATGTTCCTTAAAATAGATAATAATAATGATGCTGGGAGATCTGACGATGGTACATCGCTGGAGTAATAAATCATAATGCCGATAGAAAAGGTTTAAGTGGTAAATACCACAGGTTTATTGAAGGT
>NW_022728590.1:0-571 GCF_011630105.1 Anneissia japonica | reverse complement strand
AAAACCGACTACGTCGACGCACATTTTCTGCGTGTCAGATTGGACGAAACTCACGTAAAAGCGATTAAGTTTCTCTCTCTCCTTCGTGCTCATCCCAGGCACGCGTACTGGAACGGCAGAGATGACCCGCGGGCGGACGTTCGATACGTGAGAGAAGAAGGAATGAAGAACGGCACCGAGTACGTCGTTGACATCAATCTCGATTTTTACGAGACGAGGTTGAGGTTCCTCAGAAAACGTACGCTCAGAGCTTGCGAGAACGGCAGGTGCCAGGATAACGGAACGGTCAAAGTCGGTTTCCCTTCGAAGGAGGTTGCTAACGCGGTGAGAGTTCTGACGTGCAGATTGTGGGACGGTTCCAGAGAGGGCATGCCCTTTCCGATTTCTTCGATGAAGGATGGCGACACGTGCGACCTGGTGCTCCCGACGTCGGTCGAACGCGTGTTCATGGTTCATCTCAGCGCCTTGCTTCCGCGGTGGAGACACCTGGAGATATCGGAGTTATTCATTAAGGCGTTGAATGAGGACGACGACGCTTGCAAAAACAATCGCATACGCGTTCAAGCTTCAA
>NW_022728589.1:217-540 GCF_011630105.1 Anneissia japonica | reverse complement strand
GAGCGAATCGAGTCTCACTTGGCTGGGGAAGCCCCCTGGAAGCCACGGATATTTGATGAATTATGGCGAATTTTTATTACTTATTTGATAGGCATCGAGTTACTATAATATGACTTCACGTAGGCTATGCTTTCTAATGTTGACATCAGCTTCCAAAACCAAAACATTTTTGAATAAATACAAGAAACAAAGAGTATGTAACCATCTAATTTATTTTCAAATCCTCATTCTTGAAAGTGAAATTCTATATTTTGGAAATTTTGCATGAAATCTGTCAACCACGTTGTCATGGTCGAGGTTGCTTCACCTATCACGATGTATTC
>NW_022728589.1:0-208 GCF_011630105.1 Anneissia japonica | reverse complement strand
TTCACCTATCACGATGTATTCCAACCATCATGAGGCTATCTAAATGAGCATTTGTCATAACAGAACGCAAATTATTTTTAATTAGTCTCATTGAATTATTATTATTATTATTATTATTACTATTATTATTATTATTGTTATTATGGTTGTTGTTGTGATGAAAAGTTAACACAAACGATATGGTGGCTAAACGAATATCATATGTAAA
>NW_022728588.1:0-951 GCF_011630105.1 Anneissia japonica | reverse complement strand
CCAAAAGGCCTAAGTCAAGCAGGCCTAGGCCCAAGGCTAGCTGACGCGATTTTTTAGGCTAGGCCCAGGTAGGCCTAGGCCAGAATTTGAGGAATGCAACAAAACAGATGAAGATGAGACTTACTGTAGGCCTAATTAAATTCAATAGTTGACATGATTTGTTTTAGATTAAAAAATAATAATGATCAAATCCCGGCGACAAAGCGTCGATCCGACTGTACCCAGCCGCATTGTTTGCCGTAATTTCACGTGTTTGACGATTACCACGTCTACCACGATGAATGTATATGTCACTGATTCATGTGAACTCATTTATTTATTTTTTGTCCATTTACACATTATATCAATTATAACTAAAAGTGGAAAACTTAAAATACAAAATGAAAACAATTAAAGTAAAGAAATAAAACATAAATCAGGTTTCGTAAATTTT
Source organism: Anneissia japonica (assembly GCF_011630105.1). NCBI lineage: Eukaryota > Metazoa > Echinodermata > Crinoidea > Comatulida > Comatulidae > Anneissia > Anneissia japonica. The sequence goes on along the minus strand of NW_022728588.1, from coordinate 518 downwards.
TAATAATCTTCCTGCCCCTCGCCACATCATGCTCTCATGATTAAACGCTTGAATGGTCACGATTTCAACTTTAACCTTTGAATGTGTACAGCAACCGTGTCATGCCAGCCCACGACGTTTGCTATGACTCAACTGGGCCTAGGCTGTTCAAGTTAGCGATGAATAGCAGGGCAGTGCAGTATTTTGTTACAACGTAACCACGGAAACATTTATTGTATTCTTCTTGTCTTTATCTATCAATTTAGCTTGCCTATTGTGTTTAGGTAAACTAATTATTTTGTTACAACTTGTAAACTGTTGAAATAATAGTGGTGGTCGGGAGCCCGTAAATCCTGGTCGGAAATGTCGAGAGCTGGACGGGCCCGTCAACCACCGACCAGCGTGGTGACATCCCTGTTTGTATACAAATAAATAAATTAAAACCATGATGAAAATTCTAAATATTTGATTTCAAACATACGTGTGTGGCCTGTATTATAAATACGATAAGCCCTATGTCGTATGTAGGGGGGGTGGTT
>NW_022728587.1:0-776 GCF_011630105.1 Anneissia japonica | reverse complement strand
AGAGGAGCCATTAATGATGATGAGTGAATAAAGGCAGAGAACCATATGATGAGTTCTAGTGTTTGTACTTCATTTGATGTATGCGTAGTTACATGATATACTACTGACAGTACAACATTACAGATATATCAATAAATACAGTACATATATATAAATATGTATCTGTATGTATGTATCTGTATATCTGTATTTTAACAACATCTCTATCAGCGCTGCATACTTCCGGATCGACGATTCGAAAAAATGTATGTACTGCGAATGACTGGACTACACAGGCAAAGCTTCCCGGTGTAAAAAAAGGATTTAAAATGTATGACTCGCATGGCTCGCGCATTGGCTCGCATGACTCGCTGGCTCGCACTTTGTCACGACCCACCAAAGATCTTGTAAACACAAGATAGCGTTCTCCGCGATTTACTCGTAACAAATAGAAGCGTCGGTCAAGGTTCAAAAGTTTCCAATTTAGCAAGAGGGCGCCATTCATGGGCTATTATACCAAAGAGAAAAAGTAATCAGTTTTGGAAGAAGGCATCCTATCTGTTGCCATGGATCCGAGATGGTTCCTGTTCTGCTGTTCACAGGATAAGGTAAAGTGGCGGATAGAGATCCTGCTGCAGACCGGCAGCGAGACGTAAGTCAGCCACGCTTTGCAAAGCAGCCAGGCTTTGCAAAACAGTGACGTAGGCTTGGCTCTTCCATTTTTAGAATAGAGAAACTTTTTTTGAAGGTAGTATCGCGTCATTTTACGTCAAACCATAACAATCTGCGTCAATGTA
>NW_022728586.1:0-808 GCF_011630105.1 Anneissia japonica | reverse complement strand
TTACATCGGGCCAACGTCGATTCAGCCAGTTGGAAAGACGTCGGTTCGACTAGTGGGAGGAACGTTGGGCTGATATGTTTGTGCAACGTCATCAAACTACATTGGGCCAACGTACTCTTTCTGATGTTGCCTAGACGTTCGCTTTTCCATCGGGCCAACGTCGATTCAGGCAGTTGTAAAGACGTTGGTCCGACTAGTTGAGTCAACGTCGGACCGATAATGTTTACGCAACGTCATCAAACCATGTTGGCCCAATGTATTTATACTAACGTTGATCAGGTGCCGTTATATCTCATTTTACACTATAAAAAATAGATAGTAACGTAGATTATTCTAGCCTTCTAAAAGAAAGTGCCCAATACAATAAAATTTTTCACTTTATTATTTTATTACTATAAATGAATGTATACATTATAGTTTGAATACATAACATATAATAGAGTCTATATCAATTAGGCGTAATACACTAATGGTTGATTTAAACTCAAAGCAAAAATGACATGATATTCTGTGCATTTAAAAAATAAAATTGAAAATTCAGTCTGGGTCATTGAGATAGTACGCGGAAGAAAGTCCAAGGTGATCAAACCATTGTATTCCTGTGGCTTTATGCATTTTTATCATTAAAGTCATAATTATATCAAATTTAGTAGGCGCATAAAAGCCTAAATTTAAAAACAATGATTTAGTGTACAATTTTCAATTATGTTTTCCTGGTGTCTAAAATTACAAGGCTAGAAAAAATCTGAAATCAAATTTAAATGCAATATACGAAGATTTGAAATCCGGTTTAAATTTAAAGAATATT
>NW_022728585.1:0-751 GCF_011630105.1 Anneissia japonica | reverse complement strand
CATTTACATGTTGATTAAAATACTGCTAAACCAGTATTTATCTCAATATTATTGAAGCTAATTATTGTCATTGATGCTTTATGTTTCATTGTATAAACTTATGTAGGCCTATACGTTTTTAAATGATTGATTGATTTGAAGCAGGAAGTATGAAACATCACAACAATTTATCTTTCAACATTGAATAATTTTATTTCAGGAAATTCAGTACAACGTTTAACTATAAAACAATTTAAACAATCATGTTATATTACTGTATTTACAAACAATTATTTATTTAAGTATGTCGCAGTAGGTCATATCAATTTTGATTACTAATCACCACGAGCGTTATGGCTGATGAGTTTGCTGGCTGCTAGCATAAGTGCACGGGCACTGCGTTGACCGGCACGATATTCATCCCAAAGTGCAACCAATCGTGCGGTGGCTGATTTGCATCCATTCCTTTCCACACGGAGCTGGTCTTCTCTGTAGATTAGCTCGACATTGATGGATACAGTGACGGCTTCCTCGTAGAGTAAAGTGCAGAGCATATAGAATGGAATCTTAGCTGAAACAACAAACAGAGTTTAATTATAAGTATTTTAATTTTTGTTTTTTGAAACAATGTATATGAAAAAATGAGTTATTAATTTGTTTATATCAAATGTTAATTAGTTTCTGAATTATATAGGTATACCTGTGTGTAATGGAAGAGGCAGCCGGTCATCGTTACACCAGGCAAAATTTGACGGACGGCTTGCCACACAGA
>NW_022728584.1:0-1768 GCF_011630105.1 Anneissia japonica | reverse complement strand
CTTAATGACATGAAATCACCATGTTGACGGCACTCTGGTGCATGGGGAGGCACGCATAGCATTCATTGTATTACCTCCTTACATATTCTGGGACGAAGGCCAAGTCAAATTTAAGCAGATCTATTTTGCAAAGAACATACTATAGGCTAATGTCAAATGTACTTTTTGTGTCTTTAAAAAAATCAGTTCTGAAACATATATTTAAAAAAAACTGAGCCTGCCTTTAAAGAGTTCACTGCTCAAGGACATGAAACCTAACATGTTGACGGCACTCTGAATGGGGAAGACACGCAGCATTGTATTACCTCCTTACATATTCTAGGACGAAGTCCAAGTCAAATTTAATCAGATCTATTTTACGAAGAACATACTATAGGCTAATCTCTTGAGATCTGTATATTTGTTACTATGAAACAATAACGATTAGCAATAAGCTAATATATTCATGATACCCGGTATCCGTTTAGGTGTTTTAGTTCTACTCAGATTCAGATATAAGTAGGCCTACATTAGGAGTCCCGTTCACAAACTGGAATTATCGTTCGCGCTCCTTTCATTAATATGTTAATTGTCTAAAACTATCGTGTTCAAACTCATAATCATGTCATTTACGGTCCGTGTAAACATATAAGCTTTTTAAATACAGGACCAAATACATGTACAATCAAAATAATGTTATTAGAATCTCGTTTTTGTCATCTAAGGTAATGGAACGTGTTTTTTTTTTTTGTTTTTTTTTTTTCATATGTGAGTAGATATATTATATATAAACGTCAGTCTCCTTTGATACATTATATGCCTAAAGTATGTTGGTTGGAATGAAAGTTTAAATCTCAACGGGAAACACATGAAAAGAATGGATACTAAACCTTGACTTGATCTTATCGACCGGCCCTATTTAATTTAAAATTATTGATTCAAGGTTATCTATTCAACAATAACCATGAATATACATTTACTTCAATAAATATTAATATTCTAAAATATATTCATATAGGTTTAAAAAAAAAAACTTGCAACATCCTTTTCATTAGATTATGATTAGAGAACCGTCAAAACTGGCACACTGTTAATGATACTTACACTCATTGCCAAGGTCCTATTTTCATCTCAGACTTGAAACATCTCAGATAAAAGAGTACGATACCTACTCATATGTGAGTAGGTATATTATATATAAACGTCAGTCTCCTTTGATACATTATATGCCTAAAGTAGGTATGTTGGTTGGAATGAAAGTTTAAATCTCAACGGGAAATTTATGAAAAGGATGCTTAGGATACTAAACCTTGACTTGATCTTATCGACCGGCCCTATTTAATGTAAAATTATTGATTCAAGGTTATCTATTCAACAATAACCATGAATATACATTTACTTCAATAAATATTAATATTCTAAAATATATTCATATAGGTTAAAAAAAAAACTTGCAACATCCTTTTCATTGGGATTAGAGAACCATCAAAACTGGCACACTGTTAATGATGCTTGCACTCATTGCCAAGGTCCTATTTTCATCTCAGACTTGAAACATCACAGATAAAATTAAAAGAGTACGATGTGGGCTTCACTACACCGATCATAGACCTCTCGGCCCACAGGTCCCTCAGTCGTATTATACTTCCATCCAAAAACTCTCTCTAAAATTACTAGGGCTTACATCTCAAACATATGCATATGCCTGTGCCTTGCTCTTTTTTAATATAGAAACGTTTTCTCCAACTGACGTATCGAATGTGAGAAGAAAAGAAAACCAGATTTAGCC
>NW_022728583.1:0-1046 GCF_011630105.1 Anneissia japonica | reverse complement strand
TTCGGGAAAGAGTAGGGGATTGTCTCCCGGTGTACTGTCCAATCACCACCAGAAGGACCCCACTGCAAATAAGTCTTCTTCTAGACTTTCGTGGGCTATCCTTGGTGTTTATACCGAATAAATCCAATCCAATGTCATTAAATGTAAGTTATATGAGTCATTGGGCCATTGTGGCGACATCCCCTGCCCCAAAATCAGTACAGCTGGATTAGGATGGGGATGCGGGATCACTCGGATCAGCGGCGAAAGTTCTGTTCACATCATCAAATTCTGTGATAAATTTGTGTGATGTGCCCATAGGCCATATATTGGTACGATGTCATATTAATTTGTCACATAAAATTTGACAGTGTGAATAGAGCGTTACGGTCCTATACTACCCCAGATGGATTATATCTGTAGGCCTATTCTGTAGTGACTGCATGGAAGAAGGGTGATAAACATAGGCGAGCTATTACTATATTAGGCAGATTTAAAGTGACTATTGATATATCTTGGGCGGGATGGATAAGTACCATAGTTTATGTCGGATTTAGGTCTTCATCATTCTATACTCAAGTATTTCCCTATGGCTCCAAATAATTCTCTATCGTTGTTAAAATGGAAAAAGCAAACATTTTTACGTGAATCATCAACGGTAAATTGACGTCGACGAACGTTGTATTTGAAAGATAGATTGATGCCAACGTTGAATTCACGTCCAATATCAACATTGCATCGACGTCAAATGACGTGACGCAAAAATCACTGGCGTTTATATAACGTCAAATCGTAGAGCAAGCGGTTAAATAAAACGTTGGATTTTAAAGAGGAATCGATTTCAAATATCAGCGTTGATCAACGTTTTTTATGACGTCTTTATAACATTCGATTAACGTCAGAAAACAACTTTGGATCAATACGGTAATAGACATGGCCAATATAATATGAATAATCCCACTGGGTCAGCTGATTAAGGCGTCCACCGTTTTCTTACGCAGACAACCCAGGCACGAATCGCGGTTGGGAGACATTTTCCACACTCGTATGGGGTTTTATATAGGCCT
>NW_022728582.1:0-1112 GCF_011630105.1 Anneissia japonica | reverse complement strand
AGGAACCGAGCTGTGCGCAAGGGAAAGTTGACCATAGCCTTAAATGAGTTACATGCTGAATTAAAAGAAGAAGACGTGGTCGCGGAACAGATTCGCCTGCTGCTTGACGGAGCAAAGATCCGACTTGATGCTGCTGAAGACGCTCACGATGCGCTAGTTGACACCATTATGGATGAAGAAGAAATTGTTAAAGAAGAAGAATGGCTTGGTGGTGTTGTGAATGATTTCAACAAAGTAACCAGACTAGCAAGAAAAATCCTAGGTGAAGTCGGTGCAACTCCGGTTAAGCCAGGTATTAACATGTCAGAAACTCAGGTTGATGATAATTTCACACCTGCAGAGAATGTAAATGTAGAATCTGTTCAAGAATGTTCTAATGATAATGCAAATGTAGATAGCTCTGTAAATAATGTTGAAACCCAATCGGGTAATGTTGTTAACAATGCCGGTAATGTAGGTAACACTTCTGTGAGCAATTCTGTATCTAATGTAACGCAAGAGAATTCTCTTATTAGCATGGTTCAGGCTATGGCCTTACCTAAGGCACAGGTTAAGAAATTTGATGGTGATCCATTGTTCTATCATTCATTTATTGCCACGTTTACTAACAGTGTATCTTGTATTCTTGATCCAAGTGTTAAGCTTAATGTCCTTAGATCTCTATGCTGTGGCCGTGCTTTAGACTCTACAGAGTACTGTGTTTTGAAACCACCAGCAGAGGGTTTGCAATCTGCAATGAAGACACTTAAAGAAAGATTTGGCAACAGTGCGCTTATCGTTCAAGCATGGGTTCAGAAAATTGTAGCACGTCCTAAAGTAGAGCCATCAAAACTCGAAGGTTATGCGGATGATCTGAGCAATTGTTTTCAAGCCCTAGATGCGCTAGGATATCTACATGAATTGAGTAATCAGGGAAGCCTGAAAACCATAATCGAAAAGCTACCAAGGTTTCTCCAACAGCGATGGACACGAGAAGTCTTCAAGTTACGAGAAAGCAATCAGATACCTAGCCTTAAGGATGTTGTTAAGTTCGTGAGATCAGCCTCTTGTGAGATTAACGATCCAGTTTTTGGTACTGCTACAGATTCTCATAAGTCAACCAGGCCAGCAGA
>NW_022728581.1:0-841 GCF_011630105.1 Anneissia japonica | reverse complement strand
ATCAATGATGTTCTGGTTCTGATTCTGGTGGGAAAAGCCGAACTCCCAAGGACTCCAAAAGTGTATGAGTAAAACAGGAGGGGTATAAGTAGTGTCGAATGACGGGCAAGGTCCACCACAGCGCAGTGTCAGTCACGAGCAGGTCGACCTAACTGCTTTTGGCTACTTTGGACCTGATAGAGGAGGAGACTCAAAATCACACGAGCATTGGCTTTGCGAAAGGTTAAATATCAGAGAGTTCAGAGGTAGAGTAAGCCAAAAATTACACATCAAAGAAAGGAGGAGAGAAAATTAAGATGTTAAAGTAATAGGATAATATATCATATTTAAGGAAAATGTTTAATTCTTTCGAAAGATTGTGTATTCTGCAGTAAAAGTGCGTATCCCGATCCGCGTAAGTGATTTTTCAAAAAAATCGACGTGTGGCTAGGGTCCTGGAACTATATCATTTAATATTGTATCTTTTAAAGAATTGCCAATTAAATATTGCTACAATTAAACAATTGTTTATGGTTTCAGAATGGATTTAATGTAGCAAAAAATTGCCAGTTACTAAGACAAGATACAGACCGCGAAATCTGTGGTGTATATAATAATAATAATAATAATAATAATAAATAATAATAATAATAATATTAATAATAATGATAAAAATAATGATAATAATAATAATAATAATAATAATAATAATAATAATGATAAAAATAATAATAATAATAATAATGATAATAATAATAATAATAATAATAATAATAATAATAATAATAATAATAATAATAATAATAATAATGTTTTTTTCGCGTATAATATAATTTTGTTTCTTTTTTATTTTTTTGTTTCC
>NW_022728580.1:0-1370 GCF_011630105.1 Anneissia japonica | reverse complement strand
AAAAAATTTCGTAGGCATAGGGCCTAGCTAGGTATACAGTAATTTCATTTTACAGTAGTTTGGAACGATATCAGGAGTGGGGGTGGGGGCAGTGGCCTACTACTGGACTACAATTTATTTGAAGCTATCTTGGGTCCGATCGTCCACGCCAGTTGGGCCCAATCGTCTGTCACCCGAAGTTTTCATTACGATGATCAAGAACGTATACTATCTAGGCCCTAGGCTAGGCTTAGATTGCTGCCATCACTCTGCTACGTATACTACTGTACTACCGCATAACAAAGAAAGCGGCCCACGCGGTGCATTCTTAAATTGTACACACATTATTAAAATGTATTAGACGATAACACGATATCACTGACTGAACGATCTACCACCCTCGCATCGCAGTAACTAGCTTAGGCCTAATGTTTTTGTGGAAAGTTAGATAGTCATTATGTACCCGACAGTCGGCTGCCTTTATATCTTCACTTGTCTTCAATTTGTATTCAAAGGGTACATTGCTGCATAGCCAACTGTCGGGGATATGGTACATTCATATGACTACTCCATAGAGATAATAATAAGAATACTAGAGTGCTAACCGCAATGTATTCGATGTTCGAAATATGCAGAACTGTGTGGGTACCATCCAAGATGGCTGCCATAGATTTAGCCAATCAAATTTCGCTAAGCACCATCGTTTGCAATTGCACCCTCAATTTACTCAGAGGGTTCAGTACAGCTAGTTACCCGTATGTTTGAAACTCGAGCATTGCGGTGTTTGGGTGTAAATGTACACGATTTTAATTTTCATTCCTTGTACTTTATTTTTTAATAAGATGCTCCACTTGGCCTTGTTTTGGCTACAATAGTTTAATAATTTGTTATTACCATTACTCATTATCATTAATGAAATAATAGTCAGTCAGAGGGCTTATTAATATGTAATAATATGTATACTAAGCCTGAAGGTGGCGCTTTACTACGACGGCCATCTTGGATGGTACACATACATAATTCTGCATTGCTACGCCATCTTGTCAACACTCTAGTTGTTTAATAGCTCTATGGACTACTCATACAACAGAAAAAAACGTTGCATGGAGTTAGTGAAAAATGGAGATCTAAATGAAAAAACGATGTATTTCAGCAAGTATTAAAACCTTTTTGTTTTATTTTAGGCCTTCTTAAAAATACCTATGCCACAGCAGTTGATTTTTTTTTGCCGTAAAACCAAAATAGTTTCATCTATGCCGACTTGTCGATCGGTTAGCGTGAGCCCTGACTGAACACTGCAGAAACTTCACATCGAACTTCGCATCGCGAAGTAAAACAAAATGTCGGAAAACTTTTCTTTGACGCATGCGCATTTGCATAAATACGCACAC
>NW_022728579.1:0-525 GCF_011630105.1 Anneissia japonica | reverse complement strand
TTTATATCCTATCACTCTGCCTATGCAGCTTCTTTGATTTTATATATACACCATATATATATACACCATATAGAATACTTAATATCGTAAAACCTCGAATTGGAGCCCTGGGCTTTTTTTTTCCGAACTTTGGATGGGCCTTTTCAGGAGAGCCTCTTTTCAAAATGAATGCAGTACGTATTGGGAATTACTACTATAAAACAATAAATAGGGACACTGTAACATCAATCTGTATCATGGAGTGTATTAACCGGTATTAAATCACCAAAACTACAGTATAAACCAAGCGTGTTTTTAATTTACGGTATGTAATTTATTTTGTTGCTTTGAAATGAATGTACAGTTTATGTACTGTACTATCTCGAAAACAGCCCATGAAACCCATGGGCTTCTTTTCTAGATGGGCTTCTTTTGAGGCTACGTTTGCAAACTAAAGAGGAGCTTCAATTCGAGTCATTGTGCTTCTATTCGAGGTTTTACGGTATATCGAAAAACGAGTACAGTGCAGGAAATATATGAAAATGT
>NW_022728578.1:0-891 GCF_011630105.1 Anneissia japonica | reverse complement strand
CCCCAAAAAAAAATCACCACTGACAACACAAACAGATGTAGACGAATAATCCAATCAAATATATCCATAGTGCATAGATGAACCATCTAAAGTAAGATAAAACATATTGTCAATCAAATTGCACAAGTTACTGAACTTGAATAAAGTATATCTATTTATAATCACTTACCGTATACTACGCTATTTCCAAAGGATTCATAGCTCCGAGTGTCAAATTTAATGTAAAAGCTAAAGCATCAGATCCCATTCAGATTTGTCAGATAAGGAGCAAAAAACGTACGTATGTTCCTTAAATTAAACCTTTTCCTTAATTACACTAAACATTGTCCAAAGACTACGAGTTCTTCTGCCCTTTATATATATATACTGTATATATTTTTCTCTTTGTGTATATACACAATACTAATTAAAATTTCAATGGAAGAATTAAAAAGGAAAATAAAAAAAACCTGTTAGGAAGATCAAAAATCTAGAAGTAGCAATTAAAAATGTCCTAAAAGAGATACCATACAATATTACATTCCCTAAGCCGGGCACTCAGTCCCGACGATCGTCGACCGACACGATTCTATGAAGACACGCAAGGCCACGATGCTCGAGCAACGAATCGATTTTATGCAGACGGTGTCGCACTGTATGCTCACAAGGGTCATAGTTTCAATCGTCGGCCGTACGACGGAATGAGTGACCGGTTTTAATATACCACCCTAAACAGAAAAATGAACAAAAGTATGTGGCAAGGTGACAACACACGGTAAAGAAGAATATAATGGCAATAAATATTCTCCGTACACATAACTGATTTGTATCTTGGACGACAAACACGTGACAAAAATTATGAGTTTATTATACAGAAACATTCTCATCTACTGACACAGTTGCATCTGTGAT
>NW_022728577.1:0-572 GCF_011630105.1 Anneissia japonica | reverse complement strand
ATGAAAGGCTAACCAAACATTATTTATATATAATAAGGTTACTGGCTTAATTATATATAAATAAGAAAGGGGAAACACATCATTATATATAAATAATGAAAAATAACTTACAATTATTTATATATAATAAGTTCACTGATTCTATTATGTATAAATAATGAAAAGGTAACAAATCATTATACATAAATAATGAAAAGTAACTTACAATTATTTATATATAATAAGTTCACTGATTTCATTATATATAAATAACGAATTGACTTCAAACTCATTATTTATAAATAACTGCTTTTACATTTCATTATATATAAATAATGATTACTGGCTTCATTATATATAAATAAGGAAGGGGTAACACATCATTATATATAAATAATGAAAAATAACTTACAATTATTTATTTTAAAAAAAATCATTATATATAAATGAAAAGTAACTTACAATTATTTATATATAACAAGTTCACTGATTTCATTATATATAAATATAATGAAATCAGTGAACTTGTTATATATAACAAGTTCACTGATTTCATTATATATAAATAACGAATTGACTTCAAACTCATTATT
>NW_022728576.1:0-1665 GCF_011630105.1 Anneissia japonica | reverse complement strand
CGGTATTATTTCTGAAAAACACAGAAAGTATCACCAAAAGCATTGAGGTGATTGAACAATTTGGTTAAAGGTCTGGTTTAGAATTAAATAAAGGGAAAACAAATGCATTGTGGTTAGGCAGATTAAAAGACTGTAAAAGTAAGCCAGGTAATTTATCGTGGACAACAAGACCGATTAAAATTCTTGGTATTCACGTAGATCATGACAAGGACTTCTGTTACAAAGAGAATTGGAAAGAAAATGTTGAATCACTGAAAAAGATATTAACTGCATGGGAGAAAAGGAATCTAACCGGTTTTTGGTAGAATAACGATCGTTAAAACTCTTGCATTATCAAAGCTTATTTATAATGCTAGTATTCTTGAAGTACCAGAAACTATTATCAAAGATGTTGAAAAAGTTATTTTTAAGTTCATTTGGAAAAATAAAAAAGATAAAATAAAAAGAAGCACCATGTATGGAGACTACGAACATGGGGGTCTCAGAGTAACTGATTTTAAGTCGCAAGTAATGTCTTTTAAAGTTAAGTGGTTTAAACGTTTACACGACAACGAGAAGGCGAAATGGAAATTCCTACCATTAAAATATTTTGAGAAAATTGGACCAACTTGCCTTATCTCAAATTTTACAAAATTACCTCAATGTATCAAAATACTCCCCTTCTATATTTCTATTTTAAAGGCAATTTCACATGTCAATGATATGCAGTTTTTATATCCCAAATGTTTCAGTGATATTGCTGAACAATACTTATGGGGAAACAAATTTGTGTGTATAAATAATAACTCGGTATACTACCGGAATTGGATAAACTCAGGAATATTAAAGGTTAAAGACATCATAAAAAACTACAATTTTCTCCCATCTCTTGAGCTTAGAAATAAATTGAATGCCAAACATAACTGGATGTCAGAATATTCATGTTTGTTAAAAGCCATTCCTAAAGAGTGGAAGAGTGTATTAACAAAAAATGTAGTTAGAAATAAGGATATTCCCAAGCATACAAGTATTAGAAACCCCATTCTAAAAATGACAACAAATCAAATTTATTGTTTGTTACTAAAGAGTACTGCGAAGCCTCCTGTTCAAACCAACGGAAATGGGAAATTTTGTTGAAGATTGAAAACAATTGGATACACACCTGGCGCATTAAACTCAATTGAACTTTAAGTTGCTTCATATGATTGTACCTACAAGAAAATTATTATTTAAATATAAGATTGTTAAGGATGAGCGGTGTATTGAATGCAATGTACTGGATGATGAATTACATTATTTTTTTGACGCAAGAGTAATGTGGAATTTTATTAATTATAGTTTCAAATTAGAAACACCACTGTCCTTTCATAACATTGTACTAGGTACAGGCAACAGATTCTTAGATGATATCTGTAGTCTTGGGGCATTCTGTAAATACAAGGCTAGAACGTTAAAACACATTGGTAAATGGAAGCTTAATTCCATTGCGACCTTATTTTCAATAGAGTATTATAACAGAAAGTTATTAAATAAAATTTAAAATTAAAAAAAAAAAATTAAAAAAAAAATTAAAATGGCATTATGGAGTTATGTGTATATAGATAACCTGTTTGTTTATAGACCCAATATGCTTATTGTGTAAGTTTGGGTATTGCAAATATAGGTAGGTGTATGTGAATATTAACG
>NW_022728575.1:0-1030 GCF_011630105.1 Anneissia japonica | reverse complement strand
AGTCAGTTGCAAATTGTGATTATAGATGAAATATCAATGGTAAATCAAAAGTTACTTTGGTATATTCACGGACGTTTAAGGCAAATTAAGCAGACACGTAATGATTCTCCTTTTGGCAATGTTTCAGTAATTGCAGTTGGTGATTTTTATCAGTTGCCCCCTGTGATGGGTACCGCATTATATAAAGATGGATAACTTTAAACAAGTAGAGTTAGATCAAATCATGAGACAAAAGGAAGATGCAGAATTTGCTCTTTTGTTGAACAAATTGCGTACAAAGGAAAGAGATGATATTTTTGTCTGATGAAGATTTATAAGTTCTCAGATCACGTGAAACCGGTGAGCAAAGTGAAGATGCTCTTCATATTTATTCATTTAATAAGCAAGTTAATGAATGGAACAAGGAAATGTTGCACAAGACCTGTACAGATATCATCAGTATTAAAGCAGAAGATATTGAAGTTAACAGCAGAAAAAAAAAAAATTTTGTGATAGACCTCGTAATTCACGTCAAACTACTTTGCCAAGTTACTTGTGGATTGCACCACATGCCAGAGTGATGTTGATAAAGAATGTAGATATTACAAAGGGGTTAACAAATGGATGTATAGGACATGTTCAAGAGATAATAAAGTCCAATGAATGTTCTAGACCAGTATCTATTAAAGTGAAATTTGACAATGATAACATTGGTATTCAGGCAATTGAAATGTACTCAAATTAGCATATGCATGCACAGTTCATAAAGTGCAGGGAATGACAATGAATAAAGCAGTAGTTTGTTTGTATTTTTGCATCTGGTCAAGCATATGTAGGTCTCAGTCGTGTCACCTCAATATCTGGACATATTATTGATAATTTTAATCCTAATCTTGTATATTGTGATCCAAACATAAAGAAATGCTTAGATAATATGAATCCATATGTACGATGTGATGAAGAAGTTTATGATTCAAATTGTGAACTTTCCATAATGTTACATAACATTCAAGGGCTTAAACAACATTTTGCTGATCTTCAGTGTAATGGT
>NW_022728574.1:4392-6720 GCF_011630105.1 Anneissia japonica | reverse complement strand
TTCCAGGGGCTTGCCCCGCCAAATTTTTGTTTTCTAGACGCCCGAAAATAACCCCTGAAGCGTTTGGAGCGATGAATTATTTCTTTTTTCTTCCTTCTTCTTTTTGTTTTATACTTCCCAAAACAGGGGGCTGCCCGGTCCCCCTCTAAATCCGCCTTTGGTGTTGTACTTTACAGTACAACTTGATGGACAAATATACATTGTCATTAGTTAGACAACGTATAACGGGCGAAAACACAGAAATAATCTGTGTGACGGTATCTTTTTTGTGACTTGTCTTATTTGGGTCTTTAAGGGGATCTTGGATTAGCAGCTACAGTAGTAGTAGCAAGTGAAATTAGTACCAATTACTATTGATATTATTCATATAACAATAGATTAAATTTATTATAGGCCTTATTACTGTGCATTGTCCAAGTTTTTATAAGAAAATAATGGTTTGCTTTTTAACGGTTGTAGAACATAACTTTTCAAATCTTCATTTCTTCCATATGCAATTCCGCCAACAACGCCTCCATCCGTTCTGCTCTTCTTGGAACACATTGATTCACACTTCTTTAATGTTTTATTACCTTGTTTCTTTGTATTTTTCTTTCTTTTTTAGCCTCTTTGTTTATTTGTTTGTGTTTTTTGGCTATTACAACTGTACATACATAGATGAACGCAAGTTATTGTTTCTTGATACAGCGGACAATACCCCGTTGATGGCCTTTGGAGCAAGTAAATATTGAATTGCATTGAACAATAAATGAAACCTGAAGTCTGAATATGAATGGCCCTTCGTATGTAGCATTTAACAGCCCAGTACCACAATAAAACTAATTAATATCAAACATATTATATGTCAGTGGACACGGAACTTCATGGATGTTTTCTCCGATGCTTGTAGTTTCCATGGTGATGGTTATTACAACTAGGCCTTGTGTTTTAGTACAATACAGGGACGATCAAGAATTTTTCAAATCGGGGCGGAGGTGAGGCATTTGCATTCTTTTTTTTTTTTTATAAAATTGATATGCACTGAAATAAAAAATTTAAAAAAATCAGTGTCAAAACAACGGAACGTGCTCGCCCTCCTCTCACTAGATTGGATCTGCGACTGATTTACCATTTGCTGTGACTTAGGCCTAAGCATTATTCATACTATCACGATTTATGAGACAAACTTGTGTAAATCGCCTATTAAAGAGCATGATAACTTTTTTATCACATCCTTTATGGGCATTGGCATGGAATCATAGACACCCAATAATGGGCAAACATGCAGGCCTATTGTCACTTATATGTGTAGTGTTAATAAAGCAAGTGTAGAACGTACACACGTATGAGTTCACATAGGCTTAACTGTTAGTACCTAATTGATGTTTCAATGTAGCATGAAACGATTTTTTTTCTGTATGAATAGTTCAATCATCATGTATGAGCACGTGACGTAGCAACCAGTAACATAGTTACTCATCTGTCAGACAGACTTACCAAGAAAGAGCTGACGTCATAGACATCTTGAACTCTAAGTTCCTCCGACTGGCTGTTTTAACGTAACATTTCTTGTAATTATATTTCATTTTGAAAAATAATTCATCATATAAAGCTAAACATATATTGGATTAGGCCTATCTATAATATAACTAAAAGTACATACACACACAGTATATATACATATATATATATATATATATATATATATATATATATATATAGGCCTATATATAGGCTAGACAGCATACGTATATAGAAAATTAAAACAAGAAATGACATTCTTCATTCTTGTTTGTCTACTTGAATACATCAATAGGATATCACATCTATATGCCAAAAATAAAATATTGATTGCATTGTTTCAAATTTTTATACCAGGTCATCATTGGGTACTGATCCTGAAGATAACCTATGGTTGAAAGTTGTATAACCTCAAATCAGATGATATTCTGTGTTGTGCCGTAATTCAAATTGAAAATCCATTTTCGAAACATTAAGCTAATTACAAGAAATTCAATGCTACGCTCTAGCTCAATAATCGGAACAACTCAATGTCGAGCCGCTATTGTTGTAGGCCTAATGTATCGTCACGATCCCGGTAAAATATTGTGCCGATCGATATTGTGTGTCTACATTTCTATAGGCCTTTAAAGAACAACAAAAAACGTTCATCAATCAATCATTAACTTTTTTGAAATTATAACTACTTCGATGACACTCTTGAACGTGATTAAATTGGGGGTACATTTAATTATTGACTTTGAATGGGTCGCTAGGTGAGATTGCCCTAATGAGATACCTCTGTCTCTTATACACATCTTCAATGTGGATCCGCCGCTGATTCACATT
>NW_022728574.1:0-3367 GCF_011630105.1 Anneissia japonica | reverse complement strand
TACTCACGACATCACCCCACCCCACCCCACCCCACCACCGGGTACATCGGAGCCCCGTCGGGCAAATCCTGGCACCACGCCTGAAGCAGATAATAAATAAAGCATCGAGCAGTTTGTCAAAATTTAAATGCTCAAAAAACTAAGGCCAATAAAAAACATACTTTCGACCTCTTGGTTCAAAATTTACACACTGACGTAATGATTTAACCAGACTCTAAACGCACTTTACCTGTCCCTTGTCCATTTAACGTTCATTGGTTCAGAAACTTTTGAACTCATGCGTAATAACACTAATTATTCAGACTCCCGTAGAGCACATAAAGAGGGGTGTGAGTGCTAAGAGAGTGCGACCTATTTTTGCCTGTGGTTATATAAGATTCTTCTTTTTTTATCTTTCAACAACAAAGTGCTTGAATTTTATAATACTAAATTGAAATTAATTTTTTTTTACTGATAATAGTTGTATATGGGTTTCGTTTTGTCATTTCCCTGGCTGTTGTTAATTAATGAAAAAGTTCTATTTGAATTTAATATTGTTATTTGCAAATTGGACAAATCTCTATTTTTAAAATATGGATTTTATTTATTTTTTAATTAAATCTACCTCCGGTGGTAAGACAGATTTGTAGAGGTGCTTGTTCACCTGTTCTTGCTATTGTATTTCGTTCCAATGAAAGTTGAATAAAAAATTTAAAATAAAATTAGCATAACCCCGACCTACATACATTAGTTAATATATTGCTCTGCTGTGCTGTCACGTGACAATGGCTATTCTCATTTCGTTGTATTTATTTCTTCATGACATGCTATATAAAACACATACAATTAACAGGCTATTGGCAAATGGACGTTTCTGCACCATCGCTTTTATACTGTCCCAGAAAACGACGACAGCATCAATGTATGTAAACACGCATGTTTGTGGAACGTGCGCATGTCTGTGATTCTGTTCTGAATGGTTAGTTGTATGGAAGGCAAACGCCGCCATACTATAGTTGTTAAGTTTGATTGACACTCTGAAAAGGTCCATTGCAATATCATCGGCAAACAGACTAACGGATCATAAAAAAACGAATTTACATTGTTACATAATTAGACTAGTTATTAACCCCAAATAAATAACAGAATTGCACTACTGTAGTTAGCCTAATACAACCTTCAGTAATGGATGGAATGTTAAGCTGTTGGTCCCGTGTGCATGGGTATTCTTCTTTGGCAACGTTCATTCATTTTAAGTTACCGCGTTTCTTTGGTAATTTAACAAAAACGTTCACACTATCAAATTTTATGTGACAAATTTGTGTGATGTGTCAGATTACACTCAAGAACAATTTTACTTAATCATTGTTTACACTATCAAATTTTATGTGACAAATGTGTGTGATGTGCCCATAAATGGACATGATGATGTCATATTACACCCAAGAGCAATTTTACTTAATCATTGTTCACTATCAAATTTTATGTGACAAATTTTTGTGATGTGTCAGATTACACTCAAGAAAAATGTTACTTAATCATTGTTTACACTATCAAATTTTAAGCGACAAATGTGTGTGATGTGCCCATAAATGGACATGATGATGTCATATTACACCCAAGGAAGAATGTTACTTAATTACTGTTCACACCATCAAATGTTATGTGACATATTTGTGTAATGTGCCCAAAAATGGGTATGATGATGTCATATTAGAGCCACATATGGACATGTCACATTTTTTGTCACATAAGCATCTGACAGTATGGACAGTCCTTAAGAAGAAGAAAAGACCACTATCAAAATATTTACAATATCAAATATTTCAACGTTACCAATATTTACTATTATATTCATTTATTACTCTTTTTTGATTTAATGTGGACCATCATATATTCCTTTGCATTGAGTGTGCCATCCAAAATAAAGTTTCAATAAATAAATAACATTATTTTGAGCAATACAAATGAACATAAGAAATAGATGACTTAATCTGCAAATCGGTAAAAACTGTTTACATTAGAAGTTAACAGCCTATTAGATGCATTTAAATTAGCCACTCAGTGTTTATCAGAATAGTTTTCATTATTAATTTTATGGCAAACAATATTGTACATGTTCAAACAACGAATCATAGGCGGTTCTGGGTGAGGGGCATGTGGGCAACACCAAAAAATAAAGAAAAAACAAAAAAAACAAAAAAAAAAGAAAGAAAGGGAGCAAGGTACATCAAAACAAGCTATTTCTTTTATTGAAATTCCATGT
Source organism: Anneissia japonica (assembly GCF_011630105.1). Lineage (NCBI taxonomy): Eukaryota > Metazoa > Echinodermata > Crinoidea > Comatulida > Comatulidae > Anneissia > Anneissia japonica. The sequence goes on along the minus strand of NW_022728574.1, from coordinate 1,122 downwards.
CTATGGTCAAGCACTTATAAACAAAAATCTCAAACATCCCTCCCCCACTCCAGCTCAGTGCTTCAAATGTCAAATGTCACATGACCCTTACCCTGTTTTTTTCCTCTGGATCAGTCCGTTCAATTACAGATATAACATGATAAATGCATACATTCAATATTGTCAAGTTTAGTGTAAAATGAATAAATAATATAGTCAGGGACTGGTGTGAAGATTAATTACCTTCTTACTTAATAAGTTATGCACACTAATAATCATCAAAATAAAAATCATCATAATTTGGAATTATTCTCCTTTAAACTGCGGTTTCCTTTTCTCCCTGAAAGCCATCAAAGCCTCTGTTCTATCCTTGGTTGGAATAACCTAAAAAATATAAATATTTTTAAAAGTTATTTCTTTCTATTTTTTAAGTGTTTTTAGTATCATATGATTTCTTACTCCATTACTGTGCGAATTAAATTCATACATCTGTTTTAATATTTTTTCTAATATTTTTTATGTCAAACAATATGTTACAAAAATACTTGTCATTCACACAACATGATACAAATCAATCAATAACAATGAACACCAAGAATAATTGACGGATGTCCAAAGAATTATTTCCAATGAGGTCCTTCTAATGGTGATTGGGCAGTACACCGGCAGACAATCTTTTACTCTTTTCCAAAGAGTGTAATGCGTTCTTTAACGACCGCATGATCCTTATTGCTCACAGGACCAACGGCTTAAACGCCTCATCCGAAAGATATTGCGCTTTTTAAATCCTGCATTTCAGCCCGCTAGCTGAAACACAAGGTGAGCAGGGGATGGAACAGAACTGGGTACCACAGAACCTCCATAGTTCAGTAAACATACAGTGGCTACCACCAGTTTAGCCAACTGAAATATGCTGCTCTTATATGCCAGATCCTTTTTAACATAATGGGGTATTTCTAATTTATTTATGTATTTTATTAAATGGCACTTTTAGAATGGTGGCACTAGTCTCCATAAATGTGGTGAAGACCCTAGCTGCACTGATGAGGCCTGGAAGGCCGAAACGGATCCGTCTGCAGATATTGGGATTCCTTCCAGTGGATGCTTTAGTTTATTTTGTCATTCTGATCGGATTTTCTCTAC
>NW_022728573.1:0-1191 GCF_011630105.1 Anneissia japonica | reverse complement strand
TAAATACACATACACACAAAACACACACACACATACATACACACATACAGTACGTACTTATACACACATACCCACTTTAATTACATAATGGTTTTGTAATGTTCTTTCAATTTTGCAGTAAATACATTAAGATTGACCAGTACAGAGTCTTTGAGATTATTTGGCAGGCTTGACTACAACCACGGGAACTCGTTGATGGTGCAGTATTTTTGTACATCAGTACGTGCGTAGTGGTGTTTGAAAGTTAGCAAGTCTATAGTGTACTCTTACCACCATGTGCCTATTTATTTATTTATTTATTTATTTACTTACTTACTTACTTACTTACTTACTTACTTACTTACTTACTTACTTACTTACTTACTTACTTACTTACTTACTTACTTACTTACTTACTTACTTACTTACTTACTTACTTCCAATCTGCAGAGAGTCTGTTTCGGTCTTGTTAGATCTCATAAGTGCAGCTCTAACATGTTTTGGGTCAGCCCTGTGTGATGTGGTAGACTTATTTGCATACAAGTTCACAAACCTAAAATGAGTGTGCTATACAAAATGCAAAATAGTACCACACACACACACACACACCCACGCCCCCCACAAACACCGACACACACACACACATGCGCGCGCGCTAAACTGCATCTTGAGGATATTTCCCGCACGATTAAAATCGTAACGGTACTGGGTTTGGTCTACAAGCGTTCGAGTTTCGTAGTACAGGTCATTCCATTCATAGAAAAAGCCTCGTGGGCGTCCAGCTCAATTTAGTTGAGCACGAGCTTGTACCAGAGAACCATTGACACGCAGTTCCGGGATTGGTGCAATGTCTTTTCCAAAAATACAGACCACCACCTTCTATTTCCACTTCTTCATTATACATATCTGTTGCTGTGTTCACGTATTCCCATCCTTCTGTCGTAGCGCATTCTCCTTGCTGCACAGATCTCTGGAAAATAATATGAAAACAGTTGTTAAATTTTACATCATATTTGAAACTAATCATTTGAATAACTGAGCTATTTAATCATTTAAGTAAATGAGCTTACCTTGAATATTCTTTCATAAGTTTGTGGCAATCTCTGAAATCATAAAGTTTTCGAAGGAATTGTTTCGGATGTATATACGTATAACATAAATACTTATATAGTAAGCATGTATAAATCATCATAAAGTTTTCAAAGGAATTGA
>NW_022728572.1:0-610 GCF_011630105.1 Anneissia japonica | reverse complement strand
CAGTGACTAGGCCTAGGACAGTCACACCAGTCTTAAACTTAATTCCTGAATCTGATTGGATATGTTACTCATTCTAAATCTAGGCCTAGTAGGTCTAGGCCTCTTCTTAACACCTGCAATGATTGCTTGTCTTTTACTATAATTAATTATTATTGTAAATAATAATATATTAAATGAACAGTTTACTGTAGGGTACATATTTAATTTTAAATTATTTTTTTAATACATTATGTAGAATATCATGTTTTTTAATCAGTTTAGCTTGTAATCCAGACCCTTTTATTGAATTGCCCCATGTGGGATGAATAAAGATGTATTGTATTGTATTGTAAAAAAATTAAAGTGTATCTGCTCAATATGCCTTACAAGATAATGGAGGGGTTCCTAAAGGCCAACTCAGACAGCGTCGCACGACGCAGCCCGATGAGATTAGTTATCGCATTGAGTTTGTGTGAGTTAAATGCTGACATGATGGTCTGCATCAGGGATAGTCCCGTCATAGAATATTAAACTTGGTTGATATTTCTCACAACGGCTTAAGACTGTCCCCGACGATGAATCGCATCGGTCTGCATTGTACGACGTCTGATTTGGCCTTAATGAAAAGGAA
>NW_022728571.1:0-1040 GCF_011630105.1 Anneissia japonica | reverse complement strand
AATAGGTTTGTCAAAAATACAGAATTTATATTTTATGCCCAATCTTTATATGAAATTCAGCAAATCTTATCAAGTATTTCCATTGCCTTGCGAAAAGGATCAGATAAGAAGGATGATTATAGTAAAATAACGGTATCTGATTTAAAGAATGTTAACAAAGTTGAAGAGATTTTGAAATCTGATAAGGGTTTTAAATTCTTAAAACAAATACGTGGAACTCCACCTTATTGGCAAGCAACACAGAAAGATGTAGTGGCAATAGTTAGGCAGATTGGGATGCCAACATATTTTCTTTCATTTTCAAGTGCTGATCTTCGTTGGGAAGAAATAATGAAGACATTGTTAAGTCAGACAGGAGACCAAAGAAAAATAGATGAATTGGAATGGGCAGATACATGTAATTTGCTCAAATCTAATCCAGTGACAGTTGCCAGAATGTTTGACAAACGCTTTCAGAAATTAAAGAAGGAAACGAAGACGCTAGAAAAAGCCTAAAAAAAAACTTGGCCACGTATATATGAACAATCGAGAGGTGTCTGCCCAAGAGAGCGTTTATCGTGTTTGTGGTTTACGATTAAAAGAATGTTCAAGGAAAGTTGAATTTATTCCAGTTGGACCTAATCCTGTGAGAATGAGTTTACCACTAAGTGTAATTCAAAACAAACCAGATGACGGTGGAAGTGCTTGGTTGCCAAATAAGCTTGACAAATACAAAGCTCGGCCTGATAGATCTGAATTTCATAAAATGTGCCTTGCAACATTCTGCTCTCACTATAGAATTCTGAGTTCATCAGAAATGAATGGGAATAAACAGAAATCAAATGTATTTCAATTAAAGAAAAAAATTAGGATACATTAAAAAAAGAACCAGAAGTAGTAATGCAATAATAAGATATCTTCGATTTCCAAAGAATGAAGCATCTGAAAAATACTTCTTGAGTATTTTGCAGCTATTTCTGCCATTTCGTACAGATAAACAATTAAAACCACCAAATTTTCTAACGTATGAAGAATTCTATGAAAAAGGGTCTGTCAAATTA
>NW_022728570.1:0-1553 GCF_011630105.1 Anneissia japonica | reverse complement strand
AATTATACACAATTGGTATGTGTACATTAACAAACTAAGCTTTTCAGGAAAGTGTATGGGATTTCCATTAAGTGATCTGATGAGCTCACTTCATAAGTAAACATCCATATCGTTCTATACTGAAAACAATTGAGAAGGTCATAAGATACATTTGCTGGGTTGGATTGGATTGTGTGGCTACCTACCACCAATTTAGCAGACTACAGCTATGTTCCGACGATCACTACTATCCGATGCAAGTTAATGAGAAATCTAGGCCATCCCTTATCGATAAATAAAAGGCATAAATGTGTTTAACAAATAATTGTTTAATCTTCACTTGGTAGAACACTCCATAAAAGCGAAATAACACATAACCTAAGCATACCTATAAACATTAAGAGATTTTCAGCAGCTTTTAAAGCGAGCTACTTACCACATGTACGACTACCTTGTTCTTGCTAGAATGTGTGAATTGCAGTGACTAAAGTTAAGGCTACTCTATTAGCTGTAATCTAAGAATCATGTATCTCACCGGCGTTTGCCGTATCTCTTTCAGCCGTATCTTTGGACACAGCAAACAAACTACCATGGTACTTGCGGATTTCCAAAATTCAAGACATAAAAATTTATGGAGTTTACAACGAATGGTAATAATAGAAATTAATCCTGTAATGTTGTATTTTGAATCCCTTTGACAATTATAAAGTGAAAAACAACTCAAACATGTAATTTTAAAGATGCTTTGGTTGATATTAACAAACTAGGCCTGGAATTGTCACGAAACCGAGACCGTGGTCAAGCTACAGATGTTGCAATCAAGATGTGGTAAGACAATTAATCAGCTAGGTGACGTTCCTTCGGATGAGAGCCTTGCCAATTCGGTCATTTATCGATGTTAGCTTGCGGGTTGAAGTGCATGTTTCTATCAGGTAAACCTGTTCATATGGTTGGTGTTAACCTCATAACAAGCGCTTGTTCGATATCACCGTGAGTAACTTACACTGTCGGAATAAGGCTTACGCTAGCTGCTCTCTTGCTAATTGGCAACCATTGGTTTATGTACCTAAATATAAAATTAAATGTATGAATAGTCTTTCACACTGAAATTATATAACCATCATTTACTTACCCACCACAGTCCCACAAATTTAAGACAAGGTTGCCTAGAAAACGTACATGTGAGTGCTCAACATCAACTGTAAAATAATTCATAAAAATATTCATTGTAGTTAGGTGCTATAGGCAGGTGAATACTGGGAAGCAGAAGAGGAATGGTGTTTGGTTGTAAAAGAAATTGGGAGGCTACAAAGCACTATAAAAGAAACCTCCACAGGTCAACCAAAGCTTCACATATATATATATACGTATACGTATATACACATATACATACGTACATATATACACATATACATATATACACATTTATACATACATATATATACACATATATACACATATACATATATACACATATATACATATATATATACACATATATACATACATATATATATACATATATACATACATATATATATATACATATATATACATATATATTTACATATATA
>NW_022728569.1:0-939 GCF_011630105.1 Anneissia japonica | reverse complement strand
CTGAAGGTGGCGCTTTACTACGACGGCCATCTTGGATGGTACACATACATAACTCTGCATAGCTGCGCCATCTTGTCAGCACTCTAGTTGTTTAATAGCTCTATGAGATTTAGCCAATCAAATTTCGCTAAGCACGGTTGTCTGCAATTGCGCCCTCAATTTTACTCAGAAAGTTCAGTACAGCCAGTTACCCGTATGTTTTAAACTCGAGCGTTGCGGTGTTTGGGTGTAATGTACATGATTTTAATTTTCATTCCTTGGTACTTTATTTTTGAATAAGATGCTCCACTTGGCCTCGTTTTGGCTACAATAGTTTAATAATTTGTTATTACCATTACTCATTATCATTAATGAAATAATAGTCAGTCTGAGGGCTTATTAATATGTAATAATATGTATACAAAGCCTGAAGGTGGCGCTTTACTTCGACGGCCATCTTGGATGGTACACTTACATAACTCTGCATTGCTACGCCATCTTGTCAGCACTCTAGTTGTTTAATAGCTCTATGGTCCACTCAGACTAAAAATGCGTTCCGCTCGACGACAGAACGCCCTCTACAAACTGTTGTGGATAAATTGCGTGAGTGGATTTCCCGCACGATATAGCTGGGTTTGGTGTACTCATTGGTCTATAGGAGTTGGTGCTTTGAACAAGGGGCGGCGCCGGTGGGGGTGGGAAGAAGCTTAAGGTCCTCCTATCAGTCTGGTCAAGCCCACCCATCGGCCAAAGCTTGTTGGGTAGTCGGACCAAATAGAAAATAGGCCTAGTTTTCCCATCCCAGTACTGTAGGGCCTACGCCAAGCCAAATCTTTCTCAGCAGCAATCGCTTCGTCTGGGTCTGTCTGATCAGTCAAGCAGAACATAACAATGGTGAAGGACTTAAAAGTCATTAAAAGATACCTCAGAAGTCGGGAAAGCTAATTTCCCGCCATCTAG
>NW_022728568.1:0-627 GCF_011630105.1 Anneissia japonica | reverse complement strand
TTAGCAACAGTTGAATATCCAGTGGTAACTGTGCTCGTTCCCGTCTTGTTGGCATATGGTTGTTTCTAACATATTCTATCACCGGTCCCAATACATTGTCGTTTAGTTGTCCTGATAGAATTTGAGGTAGACCTAAAGTAGAGGTTTGATCTATATCCGGATAAGTAGGTTCAATATCAATCGGGTTGGCCACTACTGTTGCAACTAGTGGGAGTACTCCGGACTCTTGCACTGCTAACCCTTTAGCCACTGCTGTTACTACCTCTTGAGAAATCTTCGAGGAACAAGAGTTCATGTATTTATCGATATCCATTGGCATTCGAGATAATGCGTCAGCATCGCCATTTGTTTTTCCCGGCCTATACTTGACAGTGAAATTAAAATCTGACAGTTCGGCCACCCATCTGTGCCCAGTTGCATTTAATTTGGCAGTAGTGAGTACATACGTCAAGGGGTTATTATCTGTGTATACCGTGAAGGATTTAGCATAAAACAAGTAATCACGGAAGTGTTCAGTGATAGCCCATTTCAGTGCCAAGAATTCCAACTTTCCTGCATGAAAATGATAATTTTTCTCAGCTTGGTTCAGAGATCGTGATGCATATCCAATCACACTCATTTTCCCAT
>NW_022728567.1:0-547 GCF_011630105.1 Anneissia japonica | reverse complement strand
ATAGGCCTATTGCCAGTTGGAATATTTTCTGTTAATTTCAATAAACAATTTTTTCAAGTGTATTTTATTCTTAATTTTAATTCATGTTTATATTATACAACCCGAATTTTAACATTTAAATCATGTTTTCTGTATAACTGTATATCTGGAGATAAGATCTGTCAGTTCAAAACATAATATTATAAGGTGAAATGAAATAAACAAAGTACAATATAGGCCTTAATGCTTTAAATTTAATCGGTTTTTGCAACTGTAATGATAGGCCTGAAAAAAATAATTATTATAAATCAACAATTATAAATTTTTCGCAGATATTAGCGCACCTAAATTAGGGCTAGGTCCGTTTAATAAATATACAGTTTGCACTTATTTACTGTAATTATTAACATAAACATTGTTTTTTTTGTTTTGTTTTTCTGGCCGTCCCTTTGGTCACTTAAAATTGTTCTGTGCTTGCCGAAGCATACTGGTTCATATATCAAAGAAGTGCCTCCAAATATTTAGTGTTAATCTATGGTGGGGTGAAGAAAAACAAAGAAGAAATCAT
>NW_022728566.1:0-1261 GCF_011630105.1 Anneissia japonica | reverse complement strand
CGGTATTTTCATGATCTTTGGGTACCACAATATAAGAATCAGTTGAAAAAGGGCTAGGTGAAATATCCAATTTTGGCAAAAATGATTTTTTTTTCTGTTCTGAGTCACCGTCACCTACAGATTACAAAAATACAAACTAAGTTGGAAGTTCTCTTTTAAATTTTAAATAATGTTGATTGTAATAAATATTATCCAATTATTCCAGCGGAGTTTAAAGGCAGAATCCGTGGGGATGTAAACCTACAGAATTTTATGTATTTAGATGCTTAAACGATTACATTACTATTGATCTTTCAGAAAACTAAATATTTTTGTCTCGTTCTCCCAGCGAGACCCGGGACTGGGTACTTTCCATGCCAGCCCCACTCGGCGTTAGTGGGTAGACGTAAAGCTGTATCGCGAGCCGTAGTATTGTGTCTACATTGTTATATTATCGTGCAATTAGTGATCGGCTATATACAGTACTTGACACGTTCATATCATCTTGCTCCTACAGTCAGTCGAAAGCCATCTCAGTTATCTAGAGTATGTGATCGTCGTGGAAGTGATGCCGAACAGATAGATTTTGATGTCTTTAGAGAGGAGTATTAATCAGCAAACAATGATAGTTATAATAATGGTAATAATAATGATAATAATGATAATAATAATAATAATAATAATAATAATAATAATAATAATAATAATAATAATAATACTGATAATAATAATAATAATAATAATAATAATAATAATAATAATAATAATAATAATACTGATGATGATAATGATGATAATGATCATCATATAAATAAAAAATGTTGGAACAAGATAAGCATAACGGTCAATAAGATGGTGTTGATAATGATATAATGATGAATCGACCCCCATAATAATAATAATAATAATAAATAATAATAATAATACCAAAAATATTAACACTATAATACAAATAATATTTTTATATAGGCCTATAATAATATACATGAATACAAATAATTCATTTTTTTACATTTGTTTTTACAAGATCAGTAAAAGTTTGTCTTCTGTATGTTTCATTTTTTTACATTTGTTTTTACAAGATCAGTAAAAGTTTGTCTTCTGTATGTGTAAAGGAAAGTCGTGGACAAGGTAGTGAAAGATTTTAAATGAATCCAATTCATTATTTATTTATGTACATAAGCTTATAACCTTGTTTATATTCTGAAAGCTAATTTACCAGAGAATATGAATATATCAGTAAGTATTAACTGGAGAAAAAAAATGAGACGTGGCGACTGTG
>NW_022728565.1:0-761 GCF_011630105.1 Anneissia japonica | reverse complement strand
TACAAAACAAGATTTATGCAAGATTAAAAAAATTAAACTATACAGAAGTCGCCGCCCGGCAAGCAGACAAGGCCATACCTTAAACTGGTATCCAGGCACTCCATCGAACGTCCTATTAATAGTATCTCAACTGACCCACTTCTGTCAGAGCGACGCTCAAAGCGAATTTCTATCCTCCATGTATAGATCAACCGGCCACAGTCAGTGACATTTGTCACGTGATGTTGCGTACTCTGTTGGACTGATCACATCCATACACACGAGGTACGCAATATTAATTGTACAGTAGTTGCATAGTCCCAGTTGCTGTATATAATACAGTATATATTGATGCCTACGTTTAATAACAGAGAAAATAGATGTTCTATTTTCTCTATAGTTTATTGAATGATGTTTGGTGAATACTGGCGTCCATTTGTGTTTCAATGTGGTATGTGTGCAGGGAGTTGATAAATGTTTTTTCTTCTCAGCAGGTAGGCTGCTATTTAACGAAGATAGGTCTTTCCGACAGAGCAAACGGCAATTAGGCCTACATGCATGTGCTGCCATTATCGTCATTTACCACTTAATTTAACTATTAGGACTATACAGCCTTTAAACTTTGAACTTGGTTCATTTCAAAGTAAAACTTGTTCAGTATTTTAAATTGTACAAAAACGGTAGTTCATCCGGGGCCTGGTCTAACGACACAGACGCGTTTGTGGCCCAAAACAATAGAAACAATGACAAACGCGTTCAACAGCACAAACCCGTTTAGATGC
>NW_022728564.1:0-1338 GCF_011630105.1 Anneissia japonica | reverse complement strand
AAACATTATTTGATATGAAAATACTAGGCCTTATTGAAAAAATAACGCAATTGCTTGGTCAAAAGCCGTGTACAGTATATTAATTTAATATTCTTCAGAAGGTGACTTACTCTAAATCATTTACAAGTAGGCCTATTATATAGGCTATATTTTTTTTTTTAATTCTGGAGCGCCTGCATCTGTTTTACGATAGAGGGCGGACTGTATTTAAGCAGCATGAGCGCATGCGGAGGAAAAAAATAAATATGTTTTAACTTCAATACTTTTACGTATGATAAGCTACTGTATACAGGTTTGTTCCTGCATGTGGCAGATAATTAAAGAAATTATGTCTTTCCTTTATAGTTACCATGGTGTTACTGAATTTTCATGACAGGTTTATTCATAAAACTCGGGTGTTAATAATATTATTTGTGTAGATTATTTAGCCATCAGGAGAAAAATCCTAGCCTCCAACCACATTAAGGCAGGCCTGTAAAGTGCTGATTCGATGTCGACTGTTCAGATACTTTGCAAGTCAAGTTTCCGAAACAGTGTTTCATGCGAGAATTTCAATTGTTTAATGGTTCACATGTTTCTCTAGAATTAAACTGTTATCTAAAGAGTTTGGTAATCCAATTATCGAAAAACAATGACTTTAGAATTCTTTAATAAACGACTTTAGTCGTATGCGTTAACAGGCCTAGGCATAGTCGATCAAATGCGGTCGCACACGATCAGATCAGATATTCGAATTATACAGTCAAAAGTCGTTGAGAGTCATTATTTCAGCGTTGTCAGTTGTCGGCGCATTTGATCTGATCAGTGTAGAGACGCTTTTCCAAGCACATGGTAGAGAGCAAAAATTCTTTATCACCCAATTTAAACCCCTTAACCTTGTCATTATTTCTAATCATTATTCCAAAAACTTCAAATACATAACAAAAATAAATATGGACTTAAACCGTCCCCCTGTCTACATCCACGACCAATGAAAAATGATTTGGAAATAAAACCATTGACCAAAACTGATGATTTTGCTTTATGGTAGAAAATATGCACCCATCTTACCATATCCTTGCCAAAATTAAACTTAAGAAGCACCTTTTTCAAGTACAAATGAGACACCGAATCAAATTCCTTATCAAAATCAATATTTAAAAGCAGGCCTGGGAGATTTTCATTTTCAGCAATATTTAGTACATCGTAAATAAGCCGGATAATCTCTCCAATGAAACGTCCTTTTATAAAGCCCCTCTGTTGCTCATGTATTTAATTTGTGAGAACAATTTTTATCTATTTACAGAGCATGAAGAAATAATTTTATATGACGTATTCAAAAGTGTAATTGGTCGCCAA
>NW_022728563.1:0-2834 GCF_011630105.1 Anneissia japonica | reverse complement strand
TGTGTCACATTTTATATTACTGTTCTTACGAGCTTTCTTAACCGAATCCCAAAACTGATTGAATTATTTGCCATGCAAGGCATTAGCCATGGCGTCAGCTTTAATCTGCTCACTGTCTTTCTTGCATTGTCTAAAAGCTAATTAAAACCTAGAGCGAGATGTTTTCATTGCTTCAAAAAGAGGACCAAACCTAGGCTTACCATTAACTCGCCAAATAAGAAAGGCCTCTCTCGCAACAGCATGAAAATCAGACACTCGGTCTTTCCATCCAGGGACTGGATTGTAATTACGATCTTTACATGAATGCAGAGAAACAATTGTCAGAAGATTTAACAAGACAGTTCACTATAGAATCATAAAAGTTAGTAATATCACTAATATGAGACGGATCATTACAATTTTGTTGATTACTAAACGCTTCTGAGTTAACTGATAGTCGGCTTAGTGATTCATCTGTAATATAGGTATACATACTGATATCCTTATTACTCACAGCCTTCCAATTAATAGTAGATGCATACTTATTCACTAATCACTAGGATTCGAAGGTAAACAACTACTGCACGAAACATCATTATACAAAAAGTCAAAGAAAAGTGATCTGAACCTATAATATCATAAAGTACTTTGAAATTACTTAGACAAGCATAGGAGCTTTGGGTAGAGACAACGTGATCCAACCAGCTTGTCGTGTTGAGCACATCACTATAAAAAGTGAAATTATCGGAAGTAAATCCCAATTGCTCACAATCTGATAAAAGTAACTTAAAATTCATTACAAAAATTAATTCAAATCCAAACTTTTTTCTGATATCAGCATTAAAATCACCTACAAAAACTTTATTACTATTATCACACTCTTCCACAATATTTTCAAATTTACCGAGATAATGCATGTAGTCAGCAAAATTATCACCACAGTCATAAGGCAAATACACATTAACTAACAGGGTTTTATTTCTATCACATCCAAGCTCAATAGCTACAAGTCTGCTGTCCTTTAAATCAACATACTTAACAGCATCATACATACTCTTCCTAAACAAGATAGCCACACCTCCATGAGGACGTCCAACCAATAACGAGAAGGACGTATCCATAGAGGACACAGCAAAGCTGTCAAAATCACTATGCAGTGATTTTAATAAGGGTAACTCATCATTGCATAACCATGTTTCTTGCAACCAGATAATATCGTACGTTTCACATAATTCAAGTACATCCTTTTTATTCGACTTAAAACCCTTACAATTGTACGAGACAACTCGCACTTCACAGCTTCTTGTAATCGTACAACCATGATCAAATATCAATATCATTAAACTTTAGAGCCATATCGATTATCATTGTAACCCATACTTTTGTTATAATATTACGAATAATAGCATTCTCAGGCCAAATAGAAGGATCAAGAACATATTCTTTTTGCTTAACGTCACAACTCAATACAAATAAGACATAATCATCACGTTAATAGGCAACTTACTCACTTTAGCGTCGATTTTTATCTGTGCCAGAAAGTCATTCACATCTTTCACAGTATCTACAGACATATTGCCGAGATACATATGGAAAGGTGGAGGGGGTCTACTTTTGAGCTTGTGCTCAATCTTTTCCCCCTTTGAGACTTTTTACGGTTGTGCCGCGGAACACTGTATCCATCATTATCAACAGGTTGTTGCACCTCATCACTACTCATACGGTTAGGTTTACTGGAGTGGATGACTTTGGATTGCAATCTCTAGATCTTGGCTGCATGTTGGGGAGCATGCGTCAAAACAGCTTCAACAAATGATTTCGATTTAGATTTTACAGCAGAACTGTTCGCTTTACCCATATCCCTACTCCTTTCGGCCGACTTCACTAAGTGAACATCATCACGCATTTCGTTCAGCTTTTTGTTGATACACTGCATTTCAGCGACACCATGCTCAATATCGCTTCTTATAAGTTGCATTTCAATTTTGATCTTGTTAATGTCACGAAATAAAGAGGCAGCATCAACAGTACCAAGTGGTACGTTCGGAATCTTAGACAAATCCACAACAGCGAAAGTTGGAATACTGTCACCATCCACATTAACAAGAAATGTTAGGATGTCACTCATGATTTTCCGCCTTCTGACGCCGTTTCAGCAAAATACTATCCACATTCGTCACATATTCAGCTAATGTATCCTTGGATCGTTTAATAATATCTGAAGTAAAATGTTGCATACATATCTGGTATAACTTGTCATATGGCATAGATCCAATATGATTCATTACAAAACACAACAATTCGTCAACGATAACAATGTCACTGGACAGAGCATTGACCTGCGTCAGAGACTTGGCAACAGCCATACTGCCATAAAGCAATACACCGTTCGCCGGTAACGATCATTAACACTAATCACACAGTAACAGTCAAGATTAGGCTTATATTATACATTATAAACTTAGAAGTTTCATTTTTGCAGTGGTAGCAATACCACTGTAGGCCAAAACAATGACAATTCATGGAATATAGTAGGGGTACTTTAAAAGTGGCATACCATAAATATATTAATGGTCTTTCAAGTGCAAGGAAATGAAAAAATATGTTTATCAGAATTGTACTTAAAGCATAATGGCTAGAAATTTGAGGATAACAACAAAATTGTTACTCCACGAGTCAAGCATATTCGTACCGGTGAACGCTCTTTTTCTTTCTCTGCTCCTAAACTCTGGAACTCTCTGCCTCCTCAATTACGTATCATTTCTGATCCGCAATTATTCAAATCTACTTTTAAATCATTCCTCTTCACATAGTTCAACTTTCTATTAAACATCCTCCAGCGCCGGTGACAAGCC
>NW_022728562.1:0-715 GCF_011630105.1 Anneissia japonica | reverse complement strand
CCCGGGACTCTTTCGCATACATGGCGAACGTCGTAACGTCTTGACTACGAAGGCACTGTGGTGATTCAAGCGTTCGGTAGAACCTGAATTCTTTTCATTATACAAACTTGTCTGAAGTCACGATTTTTATACAGCACCAATATCGCCTTCTTCTGTGCATTATTTTCAGCTTGCTGGATTTTGAATTTTGGATTTTCGTTTTAATTTATATTATTCATTGCATTATACATCTTGTTGTTTCCCACACATTTCAATCACTATATATATATACTATATATATATTTATATATATATATATTTTATATATATATATATATATATAATAGCACCGCCAATAAACTATCGCTTACATAATCAATGCTATTCTGACGAAATATTACCGTATAATGATTTAATTGTAAGTAATCCGCTCATTAACTTGTCACCGAACTTTTATTTTGCGGTCCAATCAACTGATTGTAACTTTAAATTGGTTTTGATTGGTTAATACCATTTATTATTTTTATGTATGTGTAAGATTTCCCAAGTTTCCTCACTTTAACGTTGATAGAGATAGCAGGAGGTATCCAAATATCCATTTGATTTTGCTATAGTTTGATAACTTTGTGTTCCGCAAATCAACCTTCAATGATTTTACATCGTTTATTATATTGTTTTTACATTTTATTTCACTTGGAGCATACATGCAAATCCACTCTTCAATTCATATATATGT
>NW_022728561.1:0-798 GCF_011630105.1 Anneissia japonica | reverse complement strand
ATACTAATGAAAGTATGGTTTATGTTATAGTTATATTTTCGGTAGTAGAGTACCTAGTTGTGATGGTATTGCACTTACGTATATACATAGAAGCTCGAAAGGCAGTGAACCGAATTACACCGAATATCTTTCCAACTCAAGAAGTTCAAAATAACTTAAAAGCGACACGGATAACTGTTATTATCCTTGGTATATTCAGCGTATGCGTTTTGCCGGCATCATGCTTTTTCTTAGTTAATTTGTCAACACCGTACGTAGAATTACGTTGTAAAACAGAGTATTACTTTACGATGACGTTGTTTTATGCTAATTCAGTCATGAATCCATTTGTCTATGGGATATCGCATTCACGTTTCCGTGAAGTTTTTAAAACAATTATTTTAAAATCCATTGGAAAATAACATTTTTTCTCTCTCTCTCTGTACTCGCTTACCCTCTATATTCTACTATGTTAAAAGTTTCAATTAGTTCGATAAAAAAGACCAATTATTATTCATACCTACCAAAAGAAGACTGCCGTAATTACAGACGTACGAAAATACACAACAATAGTACGAATATTTATCATTAGTAGTAGACTCATACGTAATTATGTCTGCACATTGTTTAACGTCCAGAACAAAGATTTGTTTTTCTCTCTGGACCGTTTCATTATATTTCACCTCGACAATTCAAGACTTGTCATAGCTTACAGGTGTGTATCCATGGGGGGGGGGCACACCCGGCCCGCCACCCCCCACCTATTTGGAAAGTAAAAAAAAAAGGAAAAAAGGAAAAAGAAAAAAATGATCGCCCAAA
>NW_022728560.1:0-1125 GCF_011630105.1 Anneissia japonica | reverse complement strand
TGGATTAAATGCATATGGAACACAAACTCAAGTTTCATGAGGGAGTATTCCATAATGTTACAGCAGCTACGTCAGCACATAAATTTGGCATTTAACCGTACCAGGTTCCCATTACTCCTGGGTGAATAGAAGCAATGTAGGTAATGGGCCTTGCTCAAGGACACAAGCAAAATGCACAGCGAGGGATTGAACCCCCGACTTCAAGGTTGGAAAACCAAACCATTCCCACTGTGCCAAACCACATCCACATATTATATGTTCTCTAGCTTGATACCCTGCCAAATGTTTCTTGCTTTCTCTTTGATAGTCCATTTGTTTGTTGAATTCTTATAACATTCCTTATGTAGGTCTCCCTTTTGACCATTCCCTGTACACTGCATTGTAATATCCATTGTCGGTACAGTATTTCCTATCGCATTTTTAAAACCTTAGTCAATGCTTGCAAGATTTAAGATTTTAGTTTTTCTTTAGGCAGTGTAAATGCAGCGATCCCAAGTCTGCTGGAACTTGCGGGAGTCTCCCGGAAATCGCAATGGCTTCCCGCACTCCCGCAAGCAAGCAAGAATCTCCCGGGAATTAACCCATCTCCGTAAATTCATAATTATGCATGTTTTCACTGCTTTATTATCAATTTCTGATGGAAGTTAGTGCTGATAGGTACCACTACATGCAGCAAAATAATTTTTTAAAAGAAATCTCATTAACCCGTGGTGATTTCAAGGGAGGAGTGAATGCCTGGCCCCTAAATATTTTAATGTAATGAAAAAATGAAGTAGTAGAAAAAAAAATTATAATAGTCCGAGAGGGCCATTTCTGCCCATTTTATTTTATTTTTGTTTTATTAAACTTTATTTACCGAGGGTAACCTCAAAACAGCGGTTAGCTGACAATCATGGGGCCCTAGCGTAAAAAAACAACAAAATACAAAACAACGACAAGGAAAAGTTAACAAGAAAAAGCCAAAATACAAACAATATTAAAATATTAAAAATCGATAATATCGGTGGATTTAAAAAAAAAATATATATATATATATATATGTTGCCATATTCATAACTTTTCTTACCTCAGGTCTAACCATGGTGGGGCTGACTTGGTCTAGACCCTGAGCTCCATCTGTGGTAG
>NW_022728559.1:0-1690 GCF_011630105.1 Anneissia japonica | reverse complement strand
TGAAACGTCATCAATCATAGAGCTTCATGATTGGATAATTATGCTATATGCCGAGATTAACTATGAGTGGAATTACCATTCAAAGGTCTACGGCCATACTATGTTGAAAACACCGGTTCTCGTCCGATCACCGAATTTAAGCAACGTCGGGCCCGGTTAGTACTTGGATTGGTGACCGCCTGGGAATACCGGGTGCTGTAGACTTTTTATATTTTCCCCCAAAATTCTAAAGTAGGAGTGCGTAAGAGTCCACACGACCTCGAGCCCATATCGTTGGGGCTGAGGAGCAAATATTTTGAGAATATGGACCTCTAAGTGCCCGTTAATTGCACTCTCATACCTTAAAAATCATACAGGTACTATATGTTCATATCAAAAATACGCAATTAATTCGCTGGTGTTAGGCCGGTTCGATGGTCGTTTGAACAAAACGACAGTCTTCTTCTGTCTAAAGCATCCTAGTTAGTGCCGTAGTAAAATAGTTGGTTTATTGTTCAACACCGGTGTTTGTAAAAAATGTAATCACGCAGCTGAGTGGTCAGGAGAGTCAGAGGAAATCCCCGCCAGACAAGCGCGCGTTGATATGAAACGTGATCAATCATAGAGCTTCATGATTGGATAATTATGCTATATGCCGAGATTAAATATGAGGGGAAATATCATCCACATGTCTACAGCCATGCTACGTTGAAAACACCTGGTCTCTTCAGATCACCGAAGTTAAGCAACGTCGGGCCCGGTTAGTACTTGGATGGGTGACAGCCTGGGAATACCGGGTGCTGTAGACTTTTTACATTTTCCTCTAAATTATAAAGTAGGGGTGCGTGAAAGTCCACTCGACCTCAGGCCCACCATAGTTGAGGCTGAGATCCAAACATTTTGAGAATATGGACCTCTTGAAGTGCCTGGAAATCGCACTCTTATGCCTTAAAAAATCATATAGGTACTATGATTCGAGGGTCGTTTGAACAAAACGGCAGTCTTCTTCTGTCTAAAGCATCCTAGTTAATGCCGTACGGTTGTAAAATGGTTGGTTTATTGTTAAACACCGGTGTTTGTAAAATATGTACTCGCGCAGCAGAGTGGTCAGGGGAGTTAGAGGAAATCCCCACCAGACAAGCGCGCGTTGATATGAAACGTCATCAATCACAGAGCTTCAGGATAATTATGCTATATGCCGTGATTAACTATTAGTGGAAATACCACTCACATGTCTACGGCCATACTACGTTGAAAACACCGTTTCTCGTCCGATCACCGAATTTAAGCAACGTCGGGCCCGGTTAGTACTTGGATGGGTGACCGCCTGGGAGACTTTTTACATTTTCCCCCCAAATTCTAAAGTAGGGGTGCGTGAGAGTCCACACGACCTCGGGCCCACATAGTTGGGGCTGAGGTGCAAACATTTTGAGAACATGGACCTCTAAGTGCCCGGAAATTGCACTCACATACCTTAAAAATCATACAGGTACTTGTTCATATCAACAATACGCAATTAATTCACTGGTGTTAGGCCGGTTCGAGGGTCGTTTGAACAAAACGGCAGTCTTCTTCTGTCTAAAGCATCCTAGTTAGTGCCGTTGTAAAACGGTTGGTTTATTGTTCAACACCGGTGTTTGCAAAAAATGTACTCGCGCAGCAGAGTGGTCAGGGGAGTTTGAGGAAATCCCCGCCAGACAAGCGCGCGTTG
>NW_022728558.1:0-690 GCF_011630105.1 Anneissia japonica | reverse complement strand
TTATTTTATTTATTATTTTTGTTCAGTTAAATAACAAGAAGAAATATAATACCTTGTTCTAATGTGTAATAAGATCAAATAGTTGTTAACAAAAAATAGTAACAGAATCTTTTGAACACCTCATGTAACTTTAAATGAATATCGTTTATTTTTAAATGTTTCGAAATAAAAAGAAAAATACATTGTAAAAATTCGTTTTTTTAGTCAAATTATTGTTTGGTCTCGAATCCGTATTTGACTCGAAGCGCGGCGTCGTTCCTCAGGCGATTGTCTATGTTGGACCACGTGATGGTCATGTACTCAAGAAAGAAGAACGTCTGTCGCAGACATTGATCCAGAGCGGCGACGTCGGCGAGACCCCGCGCAACCCTCAGACGCCAGGACTTGGAAGCCATCGAGATCAGGTCTTGGGAGTAACTTTTCAATTTATCCTCGGCGTATCTGAACGGAACAAGAGAATCTCCGTACCTGAAACAGAATATGTTCGGACGACTCGAGAGATCGGCGTGCCACTCGGCGACGGCATCTTCGTCCGTGTCGCGCGTCAGATCGACGGGTTGGAAGTCGTCGACTTCTTCGAGGTCGACGAAAGGGAACACGTAACCTTTGGCGAATATGTCCTCCTGCCGAACAGTATGTCCGACTCCGAATACAGACTCCGTTCGGGAAGCAGATTCTCGAACTCCGTGC
>NW_022728557.1:0-829 GCF_011630105.1 Anneissia japonica | reverse complement strand
TTTTTTTAATGTAATGTTATTGTTTCGATTGTTTATGTATGCTTATTGGAGGTTATTTGAATAAATTGAAATTATCATCATTATTATTAATATATCCGTATTAATAGACCTCGTAAAAATACAGAAACGCAAATTGTCACTAATAAAAAAAATTAACAGATTCTTTAAAATTTTAGTAAAACCGGCCTTCTGGGCTCTGGAAAGGAATACAACAGGAAAGTCCAGCTGTAGGACCTGGAAATTTGGGGTGTTCTTGGGGTTTGGTAGGATTAGCTTTGTGTTAAAATATAGATTGTGCTTGGTTCTTTGTGGTCTCGAATTGGAGCGGTCTTTGAATTAGAGGTCTCGAATTTGAGGGTGTAGTGTATGGTCAAGTGATAGGAAAGGTCTACTACCGCCGTTTCAGACGCGCAACGTCAGTGACGAGCAGTTTAATCTGTAATAAAATTTTAACAATATTTTCCAATGCGAACCAAATACGATTACAATACAACATCAAATAAAAACCACAAAGAACGCGTTTATATTGCTTTCAACGACATATTGAGCTTCTATTGAATGTACAGAGAATAGAATAATGATTTAGAATGGCAGCAGGTTATGGATTTTATGTTACGGATGAATGATTTAGAAATTAATGGGAGCAGGTTATGAATTGTTTACCACTTTAACGAGGGTGAAGCCGGAAACTGCTTTCCATTGGAACCGAGAGGAAGGCTTTTTTCCCTCTCGTTGACTGTTTTTATACCTTTATATTGTCATTTTTTTCGGCAAAATAAATGAAATGACCAATAGTCATTTATTCAGAATCACATAATACATCATAATA
>NW_022728556.1:0-754 GCF_011630105.1 Anneissia japonica | reverse complement strand
AATTTCGTTAATTTGTTGAAATTTATTTACTCAACTGACAGCCATCTCATTGATTGAGGTCGGCGTGGATGAGAAAGATCGTAACATGGAGGATAAACAAGGTGATTCTACCACGGATCTAGGCCTGCCTTGCCATGGAGTTGTTATTTTGATATTAACAACTTAAATAACAACTCCCTGGTCTTGTTTACGACATTTTAAGGCTGAGCGAGCGTCATAGTATATTGGCTTAAGATAAGAAATTTTGTTTCATTGCTCTATGACATAGTGGAAATCACATTTTTCGTGAAATTTTCGGGATATTTAAAAAAATCGGGAGATTATTAATAAAAATCGGGAGGGTGGGAGACGGCCTAAAAAATCGGGAGAAACCCGCGATTTTCGGTAGACTTGGGATCTCTGTATTACTGTACTACCTTGGTGATAATCAGAACATATTGAAACCAGATTAAGAGTGTGGCTTATTTGTTTGAAGTACTGTAGAGAGTCCATCAACAGCTTATCCTTGTTTGACTTGGTCTCACATTGCTGTGCAGCACTCAGCATTTCAGTGGCCTAAAGACAAACACAGTGATTCCTGATTATTTTTATGTAATTTTTGTCAATGCAATGCTATAGAGCCTCACTAATGTTGAGAAGGGCAGTTTCTCTTTAACAATGATCTCCAAACATCTCATACATTTTATATGTTATCTAACTTAACAATAAAGTTCTAATTTTTGTTGGAAAAGACTGACCTTTGAACAAATTGCAT
>NW_022728555.1:454-643 GCF_011630105.1 Anneissia japonica | reverse complement strand
GGCATCCCGCCGTGCGCCAGGCGGCCGTCAGAAAGCTGGAAGAATACGACAGGAAGTTTACCGTCATTCGGGTTCCCCGGCGAAGTGGCAAGAACAGAGCCGGTCAGCTGGTCGTTGCGGCGCTCCTGGTGCACGAATCAGGCATATCCGTTGTCAACTGGGCGCAGGATCTAAACTGCGCCCGCACCA
>NW_022728555.1:0-386 GCF_011630105.1 Anneissia japonica | reverse complement strand
GGCGTCCCGGACGGCGTGAAGGTGACGCAGAGATCTGGCGCAACCGCAAACTTCAGGAGCAAACCCAACACTGCGAACGTGAGTGATTTTCATATTTGTTTTCTGAGCGTGCGTATATTTCTTTTGGCAAAACCTCGGCAGCGCTCATTCCCGACCATGTCGCGCGAAACGGCGTTTCCGGCTTTTGTAGCAGGTCTCGCGTACATGTTCAAGGCGCACAGCGAAGGCGACGATCGTTCGAGACTCGTCGAACTCGTCAGCTCGTGTTTGGGCACGACTTCCAAGAGTTCGCACAGGACCAAGTGGACGAGGTGCAGCGAAGAAGAGAAAATGCAGTTCGAAGCGGCCGTCGCGCTCGGAGGGTTTCTTGCCGACGAAGTCGAAGA
>NW_022728553.1:0-577 GCF_011630105.1 Anneissia japonica | reverse complement strand
TGTGTGCGTGTGTGTGTGTGTGTATGTATACGGTATATATGTATGTATGTATATATTTATATATATATATATATATATAAAATATATATTTAAATCAATAGCAATTGATGGTGTTTCTTATAGTATACAATAAAGATAATATTTATCACAAGCATAAAGACAGTTACTTATTAAATAGTTTTACACAGTATTTTGTTTCATTTCAATTAAAACATTTTATTTTCATCAACATCCCTCTTAAACCTGTATTAGTTGTCATAGTCACAAACGTTTAGTAAGCCTACACCACCCGAATGTATCTCTGAATGTAAGACAAAAACCACCCAAAATGCAATACCATATTATTGTTAAAGTGGGATGGGCAGTGGGGTGCACAATGTTGGGTCGGTTTGTTTGTTTATTTACAATGGGATTGTTTACATTGTGACTTCCTATTATATGGCTTTAATTCATTCAACTCTTTTGCCAATGTATGTAGGTTAATGGTCATTTTGAATTTCTGAAATCACTTTGCTTATGGTTTGTCTTTTTTTGAATGAGTCTATTTATGGATAGTTCTTATGTAATTTTATACCAT
>NW_022728552.1:0-626 GCF_011630105.1 Anneissia japonica | reverse complement strand
CAGTTACGTAACGCTCGTGAACTCTCAGGGTGGGGTGTGGTCTCCTACTACTATTAGCATTTTACTATCGAGTCTTAACAGTGCATAATGCCAGAGCTTTCTGGGCCAAGTCCCAGTTCAAATGGGTACTTGAGAGGCCATGGGGGCCAGGCCCTTCTAACTACATCACTATACTAAAACACCTTGTCAATACGGAAACTTTTTCTATAATTTAAAAAAAAAATTTCACCTATCATTTTACTATAGATGTTTAACCAAATATGTAACACCTGTGTGATTTCTGTGGAAACGCTTTACAGTATATAGTTCCAAAGTAATGAACACCGGATAGGCCAGGGCCCCTCTATTACTTCATGGTGACCAAGGCAAATATGTTGTGTTTTCCTTTATATTAATGATTCTACATACAGTAAATACTTGTAAACTATCAACAATGGTTACGTGCTGTATAAATGTATATTGATTCAATGACAGATTGATTTGTATAGGTGTAATTTTGCCCTACACTACAGCCCACAAATTTCACGTTGGCAATCGGCAATATCTGACCATATTGCCAAGCCAGAATTGCTACAGGACGGCAATCTAGGCCTATGTAGATCGTAATGCTTATCTAAATCTATTAT
>NW_022728551.1:0-521 GCF_011630105.1 Anneissia japonica | reverse complement strand
AATGAAGGATTAGTTTTAGTATGTCATATATTAACCTGAGAACATTATTTTAAAAATATTCCTCCTCTTTATTTTAAAGTTACACAATGTTGGAATTTAATGAAAATAGTTGTTGTGTGGTTAACACATACGAAGATGTTATTAAGATTTTTGAGAGAAATGATTTTAAAAAAAACCAATTGTATAACAATATTATTATTTGTATATTATTATTTTATTATTGTTTCAAACTATTTTGTATAACGAGTTTAAAAATAACGTACTCGCGCGAATAACCCCTCCTAACGTGAAAATTTCCTTAAGCGCCCCGTTTGAATAAGCGCCCCCTTCTAATTTGAATAAGCGCAAAAATAATATAATAATATTTTCTTTTTAGCAAGTCAATAATCCAATCAATTCTGGGACTGTGGTTTTGGCATAATTTGAGCTGCAGAGTGGAATCACATTCTTCTTAGGTCAATATCAAAATGAGGATATTTCTCTCGGACAGATGAGAGCCCGATCCCTACATAGACAGTATA
>NW_022728550.1:2102922-2134876 GCF_011630105.1 Anneissia japonica | reverse complement strand
TCACCACATTAATTTTTTACTATAGGCACCTTTTGCATAGTTCGATTAGCTTTATTTACGGTTTCTGTTAATGTGCATCCCACTACTGTATTTTTAACGGATTTATAGATGCAACTATGGCATAATTGTTATAAACTGCTCCGCTGATCTCAGGAGTCTTCCAAAAACTTATATTAACATTCCTTAGAGTTCAAGCAAAATGTTAGGGTTTAAGCGAAAATAAATGTGTAGAGTATGCCTTGACAAGATGCGTTATATGACTTTAAGTAATTATGGTAAATATCAGTAATCAAGCACCTTTAAACATTATTTCTTTTTTTTTATATGTATATTTTTAACCTTGTAACTAAGAAAATAATGTCCTCTTGCTTTTATTCTGTATGATGTATAAAATTAATCTGAATCTCAAGTGCTATAGTATTTAATGCAGCACAAAAAAGCCTTGATGGTGTCCATTAAAACTGACATCAATATAAGTTAATATATAAACTGTTTTTCCTGTCTCCATAGCCAGCATTGAACCCTGACACTCTTGAGAAGTCTTGTCCAGATATCGTCTTCCTGAATCGATGGGCAGTCAAGGATTTTGTCATTCAGCGTGGCGATGTAGTGTCAATGATGTAAGTTTTCTAATAGGCAATTTTGCAAATCAAATTTACAGTGGGTAATCACCATATCTCTATCACTACAAATTTTATATCACTTGTATATTAAAGGAATGCTACAATACGCAATTGTAATCACTGTTTACTGTTTTCTCATTTTTTAAGATGAGAAAACAGTAGACAGTGATTACAAATTGCTGTCTACTGTTTCTCATTCCTGAAGTTGACCCAATAACGGTTGAAACGTCAAATAATGGCCTCTCTCTAAGAACTTGGAGTAATGTTTATTCTTATATTAAAATCCGATCAGTGATGTATACAGATATTATTACAGGATGAAGATTTTTTGAGAAAAATGTATTTGTCCTCCTCATGATTTTAACCCATGACCCTCCAATTACTGTTTTGTTGCCCTACTGACTGAATATAATACAAAATATAGATATTTTTTCTATTTTTAAAAATTTAGACCAACATTTTTTTGTTTTATTCATTATTGTTAATAGTTTTGGGAATTGTTATAATGTACTTGCATTGTATTCTTGATTGTTTTTGCAGATCACCTCGGGAACCAGATGAAATAATCATTAAGAGAGTGATAGCAGTTGAGGGAGATACAATAAGGTTTACAATATTTACAGTATATAATAATTAATAATAATACAGGAATTTAAACTGCACCTTTTTACATGGGAAACAAGGCACAATTAATGTAACATTATTTATATATAAATCATTAATGACACTGAATCACTTATTTACTTCAATGATTCTTTTTACTAAGTCTGCGTATAAGGCAACATATGTATTCAAGAAGCTAAAATTTCACTTTCATCATTCATTTACTGAAATGTCAGGGGTCACCAAAATTGGGAGAAACCACATTCCGGTGATTGGTCATAATGAGCTTTCTTAAGTCATCTAAGTGTGTTTGTCTTTGTATTGTGAGAATACCCATTGCATACTAGTGGGAGTGAGGAAGATTGTGAGAATTTTAAGTTTGACCCCTGACACTAGTATGAGACTTGGCACTCCTGAAATATCAATTTATTTATGATAAATAAATTTCTATTTTCATTTTCTCAAGACACCATTGTTCGATGATCCTTCAAAAATCAGGTTTGCTATTAAGCAAGTAATCATAGTCTTAGGACCTACAGCTGTATTATACGTATTCATTAAAAATAATTGCGTTGAATTTTGATTTATAAATAGAACACTGAAGTACAAGAACAGGTATGTGAAAGTACCCACAGGTCATATTTGGATTGAAGGAGACCATTCTGAAGTTAGCTTGGACAGCAACATATTTGGTCCAGTGAGTATTTACACTGTAGACTATAGATTGTTACTATTAAACAAACACTATTGTGGGTCATAGTGAAATTCTGATATGAGCTAATTGTTAATAATTATTTGACCTCTGCAGAGAGCAGATTTAGTAAGAGATACGGCCCGTAGTTTTACCACTGTATTTTTTATTTTTAAGCAAAAAATATATATTGTGAATAGTAACAAATATTTGTGGGCATCTTTTAAGCATATTTTTCAAAGAGGGTGTGGCTCCCTCTTTCTAATGTCACATTCCCAGCCTAACACCCCTCACTTTTCTAATAAAAACCTTGTTTAAAAAATCCTGGATCCACTCCTACTCTGATTCCCATATCATGTTGCAGTTTATAACGTACAGCGTAGTAATTTCAAGAATTGGAATAAAATAATTTGGCTCACATATCTGTTGTCAAAACACCAGTGCCGACAGGGCTTTGTTATGTACTCTACCAGAGACCTACATGTCTCCAGGATAGTAAGGCCGGAAGAACCCTTGGCCACTGTTTCTATTTTTGTTTTTTATCATTTATTTTGTTGAATAGCCCATAGAGAACCTGTAATATTGTAAAACCCAATCAATATTTCCACTGTATAAACAGTGTACAAAAATTGGCACAATATGTATTTCATTTTACATTGCATTTTATGTATTAAAAAGTATGGTTTATTGGTTTGTAAAGAAAAACTTTATGTGCTTATTTGTAGGTATCTCTTGGGCTTCTACATGCAAAAGCATCGAGGATTGTGTGGCCGCCTCATCGCCAACAAAAACTGAAATCTTTTGTGCCCTCCAATAGGCAGCCAGTTAACAGTAAAACTCAAAACTTTGAACATTTTATTCTGGATGATGATGAAGAACTAGCTTTATCAACACTATGAAGGTGTAATAATTGTTGACTGATGTTTTATTCACAATTAAATTGAGAAAACGTTGGTTTGCAATTAAGCATGAGATAAAAAAAAAGTACTATGAAGGCAAAAGATATAGACAATGGTGGACCATGGCCATGAAGTAATAACCTACAGTAGAACAAAAGCAGCATGAAAGCAGAGCCTTATAAATGAAATCATGTTTGTGAGTGATCAGTATGTGGTAGGCCTCGATGCAACATGCCGTTCTGAAGAGGAAGATATTGGACGTCTGTGATTTTACACATTTGTCAGTGTAGAAATGAAATAAAGGGCTGGTTTCCTTAAAATAATTACACTGTCGCTACATTGTTTTCAGTGTAATCGTACGTCCGCATACCAGTCCCCGATCCAGTTGGGAAGGCACCCCAATTCGACCGTCCAATCAGCATCACCGATAGCTGTCGGCAATAGCATGTAGCAATTGTATGGAAACCAAGCATAACAAAGTTGTATAGAACCAATGCATGTATATTGGATTCCAGTCCCTAAACTTTGTCTTAATCAGTGAAAAATATTAATAGATAATCTATTTTGGCACCAATGGCGTTCCATATGACTTCTAACTATTGAGAAAAGGAATGGCTGGAGATTGTACTTTAGAGAAGTGTTTAAGCATGCTTGACCTGATGATTTCATTTTACAAATCTAGGAAACAAAAGAAAGCACAAATATGTGAGCGATTTGAAAAAGAATAGAAACAGGAAGGAAACTAGAAAGGTATAGAAAAAAATATAAGAATTCTTTGACGCGTAAAGTGTGAGGAGTAAAAAATGGCGTAGAAATAAAGACGGTGACACTTCGTTAAATTTATATTAAAAATGATTCGATTCCTGAAAGCTTTAGTTGTTCAAGAGGATGAAAATCTCCATTGATTTTTCCCTGTTTTTGCAGACAGTGGGTTGGGTGCTCCAACCAAGAAATATTTAAAACAATAAAATGGGCACAAAGCACAACGTTACTATAAACTGTTTAAAACTTTTTCAATTGAAGAACAGCAAAAATATATTTGATAGAAACATCACAATATACATTTAAAGTGCTAAAAATATTATATTATTTCAGTGGGGTCTTAATGGTTAATGTTGAACCTACAACAACGTAGGTAGGTTGCAGCACCTTTGCCTTAACTGCTCGGCCATTCGTGGTGTTCATATCTTTGCTTTAGTATGAGTTCATCAACTTACAACTTTAAATGTAAATCGTAGTGTTATAAATATCACAAAGCCCACAATTACTATTGAAAAAACAAAAAAGGGTTCCTATAGAATTCTCTAAAACGTTACATTTCGTTGTGTATATAAAGTGATACAATCTGCAAGTGAAAAATTTTCCTTAACTGGTATTCTATGCAAATGAGACGAGATCTCAAACGGAATACATAAGAAATGTTACACATGATTGAAAGATAAACTCTAAATCATTTTGCTGTAATGCTATATATGTATATAATATATATATATATTATTGCATTTAGCTGGCCCACTACTATATGTAGTTTGAGCACTCTTAGCATGGTATTACGAGCGCTTTTAAACTGCCTTGTTACAAGCTTGCTTGTTTCATAGCTAAGGTTCAATCTCAAATTTATCTGAGCTGCACTGATGAGTCCTTAAAGGACGAAACAACGTCTGTCTCTTATACACATCTAGATGTGTACGCAGGTTCGAGTCCCACCAGAGGCATTTTATTACACAATGTCTTTATTCATTTATTTACAGCTATGCTACACGATGTATTATTTTTTATATATATAATTTTAAATGGTAAGAGGATTTTATGAGTTATGTTACGTCTGAAAATAATTGGCCCTTAAGGCCGCCATGTGTACACGCTAAAACAAAACACTGACACTGTAGCTTGTACAATACTCTTTAATTGCGTAAATGTTGATTTAACTAAAATGATATTGAAAATATAGATGTACAGTAACACAATCTAACATGATTAAACAATCTCAGTCATCAATACATAATTTGAAAAAAATAACATTCATGTGTCAATAGTAGATACATGTTTGAAGCTTTGGTGAGTTAATCATTCGTAGGTGGTCCCTTAAAAAAAATGTCAGATAATTTAAGGTAATGATTTACCTTTCCTAGATTATGGGAAATATATATTTTTAATATTAATACACTGTATACTCGCATTAATTTAAATATGAATTATTTAAAAATAAAAGATAATTATATGATGATGATTCAATTTTTACTGACAATATCGATAATAATAACAATAAAAATTATTGTATATATATATTCAAAATAGAAAAACACATTTGTCCAATAATATTAAATTTACCAAAACTTAATTGAAAAATATGATAATGATATATTTAGATGAAATAATATAATTGTTGTACTGTATTCTAAAAATTGTATTGAGTACAATATTGCACTTTTGGACATTATGTGCTATCAGTAAGATATCACCACTGTAAGTTGAATTTGTCCAAAGTGAAAATCAAATTACAGCAACAAGAGTTGATTAAAATTATTACGAAAGATCGGAGGTTACACCAGCGAGGTCAGACTTGTGTCATTCAATGCAACTTGACATCGTTGATCAAAAACATATTTATTTTCCCATCCTAAATGAACTTTATTCTCATTTGCAGTTATTATGATGATCTATTAAGGTCACTGCTTTTATTACCATCCTAAAGCCATTAAATTTCTCTACTTGACAACCACGAAGTGTTTTACTTTGTGATTCTCATGAAGGCCCAGCTTAGTGGCCACCAGTCAGGATATTTCTGGGGCCATCGAATAAAACAACAAAATTCAAGTACAAATCTTTCATCAATTGTATCCTTCTAAATGAAAAATTGAAATATCACTTTCCAAAACATACTGTTTACATTGTTTGCATACAGCAGTATGGTCAAAATTAGGCCTACACAATACTTGATTTTGCCAACAAGGGGTCCTTCGGACATGTCGGCAAAATCAAGTACAATTTAAAAAAAAAATTAAAATATCATTTTGCAAAATAACATTGTACAAGAAATTTCGAACTTTCAAATGACCTTGCCCCACCACATTTTGCATATCAAAAGATAACACATTTTGTTTTACATTTACATAAAGAGTAAAAGTAAGCCAATAAATGGTTTGAAATGACTCATATTGATTTGGTCCATGTTTAATAAAACATTGTACAACGCAGGACTTTGAAAAACATCTCTCTTGTTCACAATCTAATACATCTTTGCATGATCACTTTTAATTCAGTGCTTTTTTTTCTCTGAAGAAAATTAAGCATGTTTGATATTAATTATAAATGCAAGATTTGTCTGTCAGATCCAAAAGTGTTTGTTCAGACTTCAGCTTAATTAGAGCATTTCAACAAAAAGGAGAGATATTTTCTTTGACAAAAAACTGTTGTATTACTATAGTAGTCATGTTCCTATATATGGTAATGACGTGATGTCATGACCATATTTAGGCATGTCAAATGTTTTTGTTAACAAGCAGACACTACCATAATCTAATCAAATATTGATATCTGACAGACAAATATCTGAGTGTGTATATGCCCATTAAAATTGATACACAAATCCTACAACGTACATAAGATCTGTAGTTGGGACAATGGTGAACAAAAATGTGTCGAAGTCATGTTGGCTGAAGTCATGTTGGCTAAAATTGGCCATTTGTTTTTAAGTGCACTTTAATTTTGAATGTTTTGGAACTACACAATCAAAATGTAATAGAAAAAAAGAAGTGAAACGGGCAAAAACATCCCAATTATAACAAAACATACACTGTGAAATTGGTTTATCATCATCATAAATAATACTATTAATAAAAATATTAATAATAATTAATATATATACTGTAATAATACAAATAAGGACGCCAAAAATCATTTACTACCCTTCTGTAAGAGTGGTTGCAAACTAGTCGCCACGGACTCCAAACAATAAATAATTGAGGGTCCGTCATAATAAAGGTTGGGTAAAATAGAAAGCTGATGATTTGGGTCTGTTACACTCTATACCCAAGTCATCTTTTTTTAAGATTGTAAAGTACCTTATAATTTGAAGGTTTCATTTCTATATTTTTACTACATTTCATTCAAAATATGCATTTATCTACATTGCTTCTGTCTACCTAGCTGTATCAATGGGCACCAGCAAAATTCTGGGAATGACGTGCAGTGGACCAGCATCCCATTCAGAGGGTTGCCTCACACTTTCATCCACATAGTTTTCAAATGCGTGAGTGACTACACCAGTTGGTTAGGGGTGGAGCTCCGACGATCTGAATATTTTAAGCCCTTTTAAAACGATTTCAGGGAGTGTTCATTGACAATACAGGTACATAAGCAAAAATATTTTTAATAATGCCACGTAAAATTTGAGTTTCAAGGTACGTTTAATTTGAGCACCCGAACTATGAAGACACAAATATTTCTTTACTAATCAATTTTTATTATTCGTGTCAGTGAAATAAGTATTCAAGTAAATGTTGTACTCTCTAATGACTCAAGTTACTGCATGACAGTTTTTTATATTTTTAATGCAAGCAATTTTTTCTAATTTTAAATACATTTTCCCCTAAATTTGTGATAATTCGTTATCACGCAATGACTTGTGCTAAATGCGTGACAAATTTAGGATCATGAATGTGTTTCTGCAAAATGCGTGTTTCATCCAAAATCACTTTGAAATGCGGGACCGTCCTGCACGATGCGAGATGGTTGGTAACTATGCATCCACTTCACTATACTGGGGATAATTGCAGCCCACATGAGCAACTTAGCTTGGCAAGGATTTGCTTTTAATACAAACAAATGGCAAATGTAATTTTCATTATTCAATGGCAAAATTATAATGCTTATTTTACTAAAACAAAGAAACTGATTCTCATTAACATCATAATCGCATTATTGTGGAATGATGTGAACACTGAATATGACCCAAACAAAAGAAAAACAAATTTGATTCTTATAAATGTATTTCAACATTTTGGGGCAAAAATATGTTGTTCTTTATTACTTATAGTAAATATAATCCATTTATTTAAAAATAGCACCATTAACTATTGGCTCATTACCTATAAATTTATGTATGTTACTGTATTTGGCTCAATTGAAAATTGACTAAATTGTAAAAAAAAAACAAAGGACAAACAACTCATAAGGGATTATTATATAAATGATTGACTAAAGTACAGGTTGGCATATTAAGGGGTATTGAATGAGGGACAGGTGGGGTGCCAAGGTAAAATGAGGAGGCGGTGGTGGTATGAGGCAATTTTTAACTACCGGGAAGGGGGGGAGCGGGGGGTGGTTGTGGGTGTGCAAACTTTTTTTAGGAGAGCATGCATCCACACAAAACCTACCACTCCCCTCACTAACTCTGTCCCCTGCCCAAACATATTCCCTACGCCACTGCTAATTTGCTAATTTTACTACAAACTTCTTTACAAATTTATTTCAAGCCCAGCCCATTTTAGGCTGTACATAAAATTTTAAAATGTTTACACTGTTAATTGGTTTTAATTTGCATTTGAAACTTATTTACTAATACTTAAATTAATAAATTAAGCAATTCAAATATAGAATTCAGTTGTTTATAGCTCCACATGGAATATCTTATATATTTAATCGTAAAAAATCTTTCTAAAAAAAAATTTCCGACTTTCACTTGCAAGTGGAATTCCACTTAAATCATATATTGCCATTGAAGCAACTTCATCAGTGGTAATTATGATATTAAATTATTACTTTCAAGCATTTGCTACCGATCATGGCCACCACCAGATATGGTGGAGTGCTTACTTTTCAATTGACATTATTCATGAAGTGAACACACTGGAACCAACAAATTATACCACTGGACACCCATGGAACCATACCTTTGAACCTATTACATGGTACCAAACTGAAAAATAGAACCATAAATGGTAACCATTTGATACTGGTATCATTGTGTGGTACCATTAGACCACCATTCAGTGATTGAACAAGACTGTACTACCACTTGAACCATTAGATGGATGGACATCAGAACCACGAGTCTCTAAAACCATGGCTTGGGATGTACCATGTGGTCCCACTGAAGAATAAAACCATGTAATGGTAACCATTTGATGATACAGCTAGGTAAAAACACGTACCATTATATATGGACACCAGAACCATTCCGTGGTTGACCAAGCAATACCACTGGAGCCATTAGCTGTATGTAAATTACAACCTCTGGCAACTAAAACTATATGTACCTTAGGAACTATCATGTGGCCCCCACAAAAGAATACAACCATAAAATGGTAAACATTTAATAATACAAGTATTAACACCATGAGGCACCATTAGATGGTAGAACCATTCAGTGGTTGACCAATGGAACCATTGGATGGTTGGGCATTTAACCATCAACTGATACCATTGATACCATTTATGTCATCAATGGTATCAGTTGATGGTTAAATGGTATCATTTAACCATCAACTGATACCATTGATGACATAAACCATGGTATGGGGCATACATGGTATAAAACTGGACACATTAACTTTTGTTTCATTGGTGAAATAGACTGGACAGAATATAAAGGAACTGCATACAGTCACAATGAAAGACTAAATATTTCATCAGAAATCAATATAATTTATACAATATATAAATATATACAACATACACAAAATCAAGCTCACAGTTACATAAATGGCT
Source organism: Anneissia japonica (assembly GCF_011630105.1). Classification (NCBI taxonomy): domain Eukaryota; kingdom Metazoa; phylum Echinodermata; class Crinoidea; order Comatulida; family Comatulidae; genus Anneissia; species Anneissia japonica. Next base: position 2,125,349 of record NW_022728550.1, on the reverse strand, counting down.
GCTTTGCAGTGTGTTGCAATGTTATATTTTACTATATGTTATATAAATATTTGGTGTTAGCCTACAATTACATATGCGACCTCCACTACAAATGATTACACTTAAGGTTAAATTGCGGTAACAGAGAGATTAGCTGGAAACATGAATTTTCTGCGAAATTGTAGCATCTATACCATGAATAATGATAGACTTTTGCTTTTATTTTATGAAAAAAATTTGGAGGTGGTTAAAGAGATACCGATTTTTTAATATTCAAAAACTGGGTAAAGGGAAGTAACCACCTTTTTTCCCCCCTTTTCCCTAAGTTTTTAAATAGTTAAAATTTAACCGCTCCTAAGGTTTTCGTCAAAAATATACTTTTTGTGTCTTAAAACACTCAGTTATACAACTAATCAACATTCTTTTTTCCTGCACAGCATGATTTTAAAGGACAATGGACAGATAATGTAATTTCGTAAAAAAAAAAAACATTCTTTTTTCCTGCAGAGCATGACTTTAAAGGAAAATGGACAGATAATGTAATTTCGTGAAAAAAAACAACATAAATACGTACAGCTAAATAACCAGCCTATTTGTCAAATTATTTTCTAGGATTGGAAACAAGTAGTATCAAAATGCACGCCATCGTGTCGGGATTCAATATTTCAACATTAATTATGTCATTATCAGGAATGATCATTACTCATTCCTGATGATGACATAAATAAACAAGTAGCTTCTTGTTCATGGCCAGTCAAAAAGCCTGACCATCTCATAAAATTTGCTTGTGACGTCATGGTAGCTACACCAAGCTCGCTCCTCAAATCTCAATAATAATAAACAATGCAAGAGATAGACAACATTAATTCCAAGTTTTATGACCTCAATATACAAATGTATGGTTTAGCTAAAACTGGTGGTAGCATCTGAGCGTGCTCTGGATTGTGGCAACCTTTTTGAGACCTTTACTCCCTCGTTCGATTCCACTGTTGTGTTCGTTGCGCTTCAGCTAGAGAGCAGAAATGCAAGTTACAATTTCACCCTGTCATTTGGTTGAGACGTTCTGCTGCTGGTCTTTTGTGCAATACAGCCAACATGCATGTAAAACAATAAAGTATACTCTTCGGAAAAGATCTGGGGATCGTCTTCTAGTGTGCTGCCTTATATAGCACTATAAAGGACCCCAATGTGAATAAGCACTGGGATTTCTGTAGTGTAGCCTTGGTGAGTTTTACACCTAAAAATCCAGTCTAAGCCTACATACACATTGTTAAGAAATCGTAAGTTTGATTTCTTTTCTTAGCCATTTAACCGCTTATTTTTATGGTATCAACATAGTTTTAATTGTATATAGTAAATAATGGTGATGATCTTTGGTGTATGGCGTTAAGAAGACTCATTTTGCGGTGAAAGTTCAATGGTTTGGTTTATTTTATCAACCTATATATACTGATATTTTTCAGATTAATATATCTATAAAACTATAATTATGTAAATTAATAAATTAACAAATCAATTAACATTATGTGATGACATTAATCATGTAAATTAATAAATTAACTAATTAATTAACATAAATGTGTCAATCAGCTAATAAAAGTGCTAGTCAAAGTCTACGTCCATCTGTTTAATAGTGGACAAGTCTTTGGCAAGAAGGGCGTACACATCACGTGCTGCCTTTACCTTCGCTTCAGCATATAAAATCAGCGACTTTTGAAAATCTAAGGTGCGTTGGTGATGGAACTTGGCTATCTGCAAAAAAATTATAACAATTCAATTAGTTCCCACAAAAAGGAACATCTTTGACTTTAAAGGAAGTACTCTGCAACTCCTTCAGGATACAGAGAGAAGAAAGAGAGAGAGAGGTGAGTCGAAGATGGGGGTGGGGGCAGTGAGCATTGACAAACTTCTCAACATGACTGGAACAACCAACCGCAGACTTCTCAAGTACTACTATATAGAACCTTTTATATATGTATATTTATGCTATGTTGTTATTTTCCCCATTTTTGATGTTAAAACAACAATTTTTAACGATTTGGTGATGGTTTCTGCCTGAGAAATGCCTGAAATCATAAACTTTGGAGGCTGATTTCTCAAATATTGTTCTTTAAGCAGCTGTATGCTTAAACTCCTGTAACCGCATAACGAAATGTCAGATTTAGATGATTCTTTTACCAATTTATAGCTCTCAATTTACTGTTTAAACCTGTATGACAAACTGAAAATCGATTTTTGTGACGAGTGACTGGTTTGGCTTGTCTTTTCCACATATATGGTCAAGGTGTGATGTCATTAGGCAATATGTCATATGTTTTTGTCAAACAAAATGTGATAGCCTAGACAGAATTTAACTCAAGAACAGCGACAGAAAGAAAAAAAAAACATGTACCTCCTTTTTTGCTACTTCTGAGATTGAGTTTAATTCTTTTTCAGCATCGTCTTTGGCAGCCTCAGCCTAAAATAAAAAAAACAAAAAAAAAAACGTACGAGATTGTTAAATAATAATCATTATCATGGTTCCCTTGATCAGAGGCGGCACAAAAATTTCCCCGAGACCAAGATCCTGGAGAAGGGGGGGGGGGCTGACTGCCTTGACGAGATCACAGTGGGTGTGGTTGGACGTCCCACAAAAACTTTTGAAAAGTGGTGCACAAGTATGACAATTTAAGGGTTTCAAAAAAGTATAACAATTTAAGGGTTTCAAAGGATTATTTAATCAATTTTAGAGTCCACTCTTATGTAGAAAATACATTTTTTTTTCTCTCTAATGTGGAAGGGGGGGGGAGAAATCCCCTCCCAAAAGTATGAAAATTTAGGGGGTTTCAAAGGCTATTTAATTGATTTCACATACTACTATTATGTAGAAAACACCCCACATAGCACAGCCACTGCAATAGATCGATTGACTTGACAGGGCTTAACAGCTCAATTAGGATATATTTCACAGATGTTTTGATTTCATGTTCTGGTTAATAATTTGGCAGAATTATGTTCAGCCTCATACCATTTCAGAATACTGTAGTGTATTTTGACTGTTTCACCTGCAAGTAATTTGGTGGTGCCCTAGCAAGGGCCTATGTGAGCAAACATCTATTTGTGGCTTTATGAGATTATAATTTTAGCTTTATAAAGCTTGAATACACGAGACTTCAGTTTATTTTTTTTGGATGTGTTAAAATATAAAACAAAAAAACATTAATAGTTTAGTATGAACCCCAAGTAATTATACACAGTTTTAGTCATTTTAATAACTTTTAACATTATTTTTTAAATGTTAATGACATTTTAATGTTATTTTAATTATAAAAGCACATCAAACTTAAAAGTATTTTGTGCTTTATTTTTTTTTCCAGTGCCTAAAGATGCTGTTGGTGTTCCAGGTTGTTATTTTACATAGATTTTAGTACAGGTACTTTCATCAACATACCATTGCTTTTTTCTGTGGTTTTGCTTTCTCTAAAGTTTTTGAGCAGTTTTCATACTGGACTAAGGCACATGTCCTTCGAAACAACATTTCCTGAAAAGGAGTAGAATCCACAGGATTAGAAATGTAAAATGACATAATTTTCATAACATAAAAAACATCAGAAAAGAAAAATTTGAATAAATTTACATAATCATTAATAAATTATCACTACTTTCATTACAGCTAACACAAAAACACTATTTAAAAAATTATTTGAGTTTGACTAAAGTAATTAAAACTCGGGTCTTCTATATTTTATTGCAAACTCTTAATAATCAAACTCATACAATCTCCCAAGTATGGCTGAATATCTATATTTGAAAAGTATTAAAACATAAAGAGTAAACGTGTGTCCATAGCTCACTAAGAGTATACAATATTTCATACAATACTCAGCAAGGATAGGTTATATATACTGTAGGAGTAAACATAACTGGGAAAGATCAGGCTTGCAGCACAGCCAGACCATGGGCCTGGAATAAACTGCCTCTGAACATTAAACAATTAATCACCTTAAATTCACAGTTTAAAGTCACTACTGTCTCAAGACATACTTTTTTTTCTTTATACTTTATTTCAGACTGATGGTCCATACTAAACATACTTATATATAAATAACAATACAGAGTGGACTGGAATAAATTGTCACCACAAAAACTTCAAATTGAAAAATAGGCCAATTGAAAATCATTCAGTTGCTCAAACTCTTTTTTTTTTTTTTGGAATGGCACCATGAACAACGACTGTTAGAATGGCACTATATAAATGGAATGATTGATTGATAGATTTTCTAGCAGTGGTGACGAGCATTTTATTTATTTTTCATTTGTTAAGCTTCTCCACTGCACACACAACGAGCAAAAGTAACACAATAACAAGACAGAAAAAGCAGCGAAAAGGGAGTGATGAACAGGTGACAAGCACCTCTGTATACACACACCCCCCCCCCCCCCTTTTAAACCAATTAACCTCACATCAAACAAAAAAAAAAAGTGCGGAAAATTGCACGTCAGAGTTGTTACTGTTCTCAAAACAGTTAGAATGGCCTTTGATATTTACCTTGGTAGAATCCCAATACCTTGAGTAGTACTCTAAAGTGAAACCTAACGTGTTGTCGTCATTTGTAGAGAACACATCCACCCCGTGGGCATAGTGGTCTATTGACTTCGCAAATTCAGCCTGCAGTCTGTAAAATAATATTTAAACAAAAATTAATTAACATCATTAGTGTATGATTATCACATCTGCCATGTGGGTTTTTGTATTCAACCCTTGTCTTTCTGTCTGTCTGTCAGTCTGTTAGCAAGATTATGCTAAAACCAAAGAATGAATCATCATAGAAATTAGTGGAATTAGTAAATAATAATATAAGAGATATTTAATGAGGAGATCTAAATTGGATTAATATTACTCACATGATGTCAACATAGAATTAAAAACATTTATTTGTGAGTGACAAACAATTAGTGGAAAAAAAGAGGTAATCATTTTTGCAATAGAGTATTACATTGACATCATAACACCACATGCCACTCTTTTATCACGAAGAAATGCTATCCTAGTGGTTGATAGGCTTATCTTTCACAGCTAAACCACGCAGCTTTTTCAACTGTTTATCTTTAATTATGAAATCTATTTAAATTTAAATTGTATAACTAATATTATGGTCTTCACAATCTCCTGATGAAGTCCACATGTATCGACGAAAGCTAGAGAATAAATTTTATGCGAGTTAAGTCTTAAAGGTGCTGCTGTCATTTCTCTTATATAATACTATGGTGAGCTTTCTTTTTGTTTTTTTTTTTTATTACAAATAATTAGGTTTAGGTACATCAGTTGAAAAATCTATTGAAACTTTGTCTTAGCTGTGGCATCACTTTGCTGTGTGGTAGCATTCAGCTATAGTAATGCTTCAGAATAGCTGCTTTCATTTCATTTATTTAGGCACAAGTGGCAAGGATATGCCAATCAGTGAACTTAATCAGTATCCTACGTGGCATATCCATTAAACGACAGGGGATTGAATGAATGGACCAGTACACCAGGGTAACCACTACTCTTCTCGAAGGATGTATTGGGTTCTTTAAAGTGCACACGAGACAAATGCGTACACTGGGCCTACGGTTTAAAGTCCTTATCCGAGAAGAATTGTTCCACCTCCGGAATGATTGGCGAGAGAGCCGGTTGAACCAGCGCCGATATTACAGCTTAAGTTTACGGTGCCCCTGACTTAACCGCTCGGCCAATCAACTCGCCCAATCAACTCTGCTTGTTAATGAAGTAGTGCCAAATGCTACCATGATGTAGCGACATAGCACTCAATAATGAATGGTAGCAATTGGTTCAAACTTGCCAAATAATAGTACAGTTCCTGGTATACAGTGCAAAAAAAAACAAACTTTGCTTTTAAAGCTGCTATTATACTATTGAAACTTGCTTACAAATGCTAGTCCTAACTAACCACTTCACTGGAGAATTCACCTGAATATGGTGTTTTGTTAGATTATATTTGTTAGTCTATATTTTCATTTACTTATTGATGACGGCTGAAGCTCCATTATCTTCAGCGCTCATTCCAAGACACAATGCAGTTGACAAATGATTATATGCTGCCGAGATTCCTAAAAAAAACAAAAAAAAACAATACTAAACAAATGCTTCATTCTGAAAAAAATATTTCAAAATGTTTACTCGATAACATTATTATATTTGGGGATACACACAATATTTGAATCCAGATTGATCTAGCCTTGGCCTACCATGGAGTAAAGAATAAAATCTAACAGAGTCCAGTTTTAGGGCTAGGCCTCACAAAGTGCTCTATAAGTAGCACATTGATGCTAAATTTAAAAGTAATCAATTTCTTATCTGGTTCGAGTAACTTTACAATCTGAATATTGGAGACCCATTCATTTCAAATCTTTCATACTTCTGTAAACCCCTATTAAGGGGACATGCTCAGGACCAAAAAAACGTCAACTAAATAGGGATTGGCTATACAGTAGGTTAAAAGATATGCTTCCCGTTCATGGCTGAAAAATTGTCCCTTTATAGGGGTGTACCAAAGGAGAGGTTCTCCTGTATTTGGTTGGGTTATATATATAATAAATTAAAAAATACTACCTTTATTCGGCTCTTAAGGGGAAATTCTTTTGTCTATGATTTCCCCTTAACGTCGCTTTAGTTTCCCCTTAGCGACACTACTTTTGCCTTATGGACATCTAGATGTGTATAAGAGACAGTATATATATATAATCTGGAGAAAGAATTTTGCACTTTAAAAAAATTTAAGGGGTGTGCTTACGTGCAGATTTTTTATTTCACGAAAAAATAAATTTGTTACTTACGACACGTATTGTTGACCATGACATCAAAAGTAACGCTAGACTCTTTTGTAATTTTCAGCATGTCGTTTGCCAGTTCACGTTCTTTCTGGAACGTTTCATCGACATCCTTGTGCCCCCCCTTCCGCACACCATCTACAGCTCTTGATAAATTCGATAAAATTCCTTTTTTCAATTTGGCACGAACTGGAGGCTGCAAGCCAACAAAAGATATGCAGATAAAATGAAAATTATGCATAAAACATAAAATGAAAAAATAAACCAGTGTAATGACATTGATATTTTGTGAGTTTAGGATTCATCAGATTATATTTTTTTTTTTGTAAAATTTTTATAAATATATTGTTTTTATTTCATTCACATACAACAGCACGTAACTTGCCAAATACAAAATGGACAATGCTTTTAACAAAGTTTCTTTATGAGCATTAGAGAATGCAGTTGCCTTTAGTAGTGAGGGAAAAGTCCTGCTATCACAAGATCATGGGAATAGAAAGCAAGCATCTTAACCTATAGGCTATTCAACTTTACTCCTATCCATCTTATGTTTTTGTGAGCTATTTTCATTTAATTCAAAGGTGTTATGAATTTTAATAATCATATCGTGAATATATGGGGTGATAGCAAAAAAATGTCAGTAATCAACCTGCATGATAACAATGAAATTATATACCTGTAGCTCCAGTCGGCTAAACTGGTGGTAGCCACTGTGTGTGCGCTGAACCGTGGAGATCTCTAGGTCCCCGGTTCAATTTACATTGCTGCTCTCCTTGTATTTCAGCTGCAGGGCTGAAATGCAAGTTGCGATATCGCACTGTCTTTCAGATGAGACGTTTAAGCCGTTGGTCCTGTGTGCATTATGTCCCATGTGCACGTTAAAGAACGCAGTACACTCTTTGGAAAAGTGTAGGGGATTGTCTCCCGGTGTACTGCCCAATCACCACCAGTAAGGACCCACAGGAAATAAGTCTTCTTCAGACTTTTGTGGGCTTGGTGTTTACACTAAATAAAATCCAATGCTTCAATTCCAATAACTATATACAGGTCAACCCTCTAAAAGACACTTCCAATTAAAAACCGCCTTCAATTAAAGACCACTTTCCTGTGGTTCCATAAAAACAATTGTCTTTTATCTTCATTATTATAATTAGAGACCAGCGAAACTGTGGTCCAGAAAGACGTCTATACCTAGAGGGAGACCTGTACTTAAGTATTTATTAATTATTATTAGTAATCCTTTTTTAAAAACAATGTAATAATATATAGTTTATTTGCTAAAACTTTTTGTTCAGTTCTTACCTCTTTTTTTGTAAGGAAATGCATTAAGGCTTCATTCTTTCCAAAAGCTTCATGCTTCACAACAGCTTGTAAATATTTCTCCAGTTTACGACAATCTTTGTGGAACTCATCACCTTTATGTTGATAGTAATAAATATTTTTAACATATGCTTTATAAATTTTAACTGTACATATTTGGATAATAATAATAATTAATAATAATAATAAAGTTAGGCTTATATAGCGCATTATGACAACAAGGCCTCAAGGCGCTTCAACATTATTACTCAGGTCACTAAATCAAGCACATAAGAAACACATACTCAGCTCCTTGGGAACTAATCCATATAAACGTTGTAGCAGTAATCAGTGCATTTTGTGTTTGAACCTACCAGGTGCTCTTGGGTGGACAGAGAATAAAGTAGGCAAATTGCCTTGCCCAGGGACACAAACAAAAAACACAGTGATGGGATTGAACCCCCGACCTCAAAATTGGGAAGCAGAACCACAAACCGCTGTGCTAAACCGCTTCATTTTTAAAGTACATTATTTTGTAATATTTGCATGATACTTAGTGGATTATCCACATATAGCGTATGCGCTCAATGATCATACAGTCAGTAGCCACCATATAATTAAGGACTTGAAATCCCAAAATCCAGCGTACTGTTGCCATATTTTAAACTGAGAAATTAGCAAAAGGATGTGGCACTATTGTATACTTTAGTATAAGCCATAATTACACATAACTTTGGCAATAGAAAGTTGATTCCAGTAAAAAGACTCATCATTTTGAAAACTTATTTTCTGTTTACTGATGCTGTTTTGGGATGACAATCACTTTTACAAGTCAGTGAAAATTATTTGGCTGACTGATGGTACACTATAAAAACTAAATTCTTTCCGAGCCACTGGGGCTCATAGTGCTGGAGCCTATCCTGAGTTTCTGTAGTGTGAAGCGGATGAGAGTTGTACTCCCCCTGGACGGGACACTAGTCCATCGCAGGTTAGTCCCCAGCAGTTTGCTGGTACCCATTGATACAGCTGGGTGGGCTGAAGCAATGTAGCTAAAGTACCTTGCTTAAGGACACAAGCGAATCTGCACAGCGGAGACTCGAAACCCCAACCTTACGATTGAAAGCCCAAACCACAACCACTGCGCCAAACTGCCACTACTAATGGTACACACATAAACATAAATAATGGTATGGTTGAAAGTGATTAAGCTACAGCTGAGGCAATTTCATAAACCTGCAATTTTATGAAACTGTGATGCGACGTGTCGCGCAGCAGGTCTTTGATGATTATATGCTCAGATTGCCACTGGCAGTCAACAAGCTGGTGTTGTATCAACCAAGTATTCACACAAAGCGCTGAAGGAACGGCCAAATTAAGAATTTGTGCAACAACACCATTCTCAGAGATTTCCAATAAATCAGTAATATGACATGATTTCGTCTCATAAATGAAAAAAAAAATCCAATTCAAATGAGATATACAGTAGCATATCTAGAAATCTTGAAATGGGGAGAGAGTTTAAAATTAGGAATGATATTCATTTGTGATTTACCTTTCATATTTTTACTCTGTGTTCCAAGTTGCTTTTTCGATCTGGCTTCAGCCTCAGCAGCAGAAACGATTGGTCGATCAGGTAATGGTGGAAACTGACATAATAATTATAATATAAATATATAAATAAATATATATCTTATATACACTTAGTCAGTCTTGATATATTTCAATGATGTATCATTCTAATTTCTTTTTATCAAAAGAAAATTTTGAGTTTTATTATTTTCAAAGTGAAATACATCTGATATGGTATTTCTATGGTATAATACATTTCATGAGTCACTATAAAAAATTGATTCTTTTCTATAATTCCAATCTCTCTTCGTATCAGTGTCAATTTAGAGACATTAAAAATTTACCAAAGAATTAATAATCAATTAAAATGTGCTATGAGTATGTCTTGGGAAGCATTAGGGTATGTGTACTTCATATATTTTATTTTATTTTTTTTAATAATTGCAATAAGAACTTTTATCTTTTGATGTTTTTTCTTATGCCTCATTGCTTACAGGTACTTATTTCATATTGACCTATATTTTTAAATAATTGATAATTTGATAAAAAAAAAAAAACTCAAATTGAAATCCATGTAAACAAAATAATTAAATACAATTTTTTGATGTAAAATTTTTTCCTTAAATCTTGATGGGCATTCTGCTATAATAAATATTTTCTTGTTGTTTTTGGTATCTTTTCTTGTATGTTACCTAATTATTACATCTTTTGATGTATTGTATTTGAATTAAGTTTTTCAATATCTGTTATTTTTATGCTGGTTTAATTGATTGCAATGATTTAATTTCTTGTGTGGAATGGACTGGCAATGTGTGTACTTTGTGAGTTAGTTGGATGAATATGTAATTACTATGTTCTTCACTTACATCATTTTTTTAAATTACGTTTTGTTGTAGGCTGAGGCAATGTGTGTACGAATATATGTACTTCACTCAAAATAATTCCTTTTACATCTTGCTGTATGCTGAGACAAAGTATGCGCTACAAGTGTGTAGTTGATAAATGTATTTATGTGCTTCACTTACAATAACTCCTTTTACATCTTGCTGTATGCTAAGACAATGTATGCGCTACAAGTGTGTAGTTGATAAATGTATTTATGTGCTTCACTTACAATAACTCCTTTTACATCTTGCTGTATGCTAAGACAATGTATGCGCTACAAGCGTGTAGTTGATAAATGTATTTTTGTGCTTCACTTACAATAACTCCTTTTACATCTTGCTGTATGCTGAGACAGTGCTCTAACCACTCAAAATCCTCATACTGTCGTTCGACTTCGACTTCCTCTTTGCACTGTTCAAGCTATCAAAAAGCAATAAATCAATGTAAATACCATAAACAATATAAATAGTATAAAAGGTTTATATTGCTATCAATGTAAAGTTTATAAAGTAAATGCAAGCATGGGTTTACAATTGAAAGGTCAAGTATTATTAGTATCTGTAAGAGGGCACTCTATTCTATGGTCATTGGTTTAAATCCTGAGAGTTCCTAAAATCCTAAAATTGAAACATAACAGTACATAGTATCTCTGGCATAAGCCCACCACACAAAGGTCAAGTATTATATAGTATCTGTAAGAAGGCACCCAATTCTGGGGTCATAGGTTTAAATCCTGAGAGAAATCAGAATTTCTTTCCGAAATAAAATATAACGCCACTCTAAAATTAAAACATAACAGTAGCTCCTCTGGCATTATAGTCCAACACACAAAGGTCAAGTATTATTAGCGTCTGCAAGAAGGTGCCATACTCTAGGGTTTATGGATTCAAATCCTGAAAGATATCAGATTTTTTTTTCCTGAAATGAATATAGTAACCCCACTCTCATTCAAATTGAAACATACTGTAGTTCCTCTAGCAAAGCCCACCACACTTGAACACAAAATGTGGGCCAATTTTGGGTGTACCAGACAAATACCCATCTCAATCAAAGAAAAATCTTTTTAATCACTGCATGCCAATATTCAAGCCAATACTTGATATTTTTAAAGTAATGTTTTTTTATTATTATTATTATTATTATTATTATTATTATTATTATTATTATTATTATTATTATTATTATTATTATTATTATTATTTTATAATATTTTAATATTGTCATTGTAAACCAAAAATTACAGCCTGAGAGCTGTTTGTTTGGTCTTTCTTGATTTATACATGAAAGAATTAATTAAAATAGATATAAAAAGTCAGCTAAATAAACCTACTCATTCAAATTATACCCTATCTATGGCCTTCGCCTGAGGAAAGGCTGGTACCTGAAATTGGGTGTAAAGTAGGATGTGGAAACCATGTGGTTAAATCAGTTAAGGCTCTGGACCTCCAATCATGAATTGTGGGTTTGAAAAGCCACAATTGTTACACAGCTTGTGTCATCGGGCAAGACGCATTCTGCGTTTGCCTCTCTTCACTTAGGGGTAACTGGCAGGAGATAAATGATTTGGAATGAAATTGATAGTTCTGAATTACATGACAAATCTGAATACTCTCCAGGAAGCAAACAATGTTGCATGTTATGTAATACCCCATTCAGACTAGCTTCGCACTGCGATCGGTTGTAGCAACGGTGACACTCAATCGCAAAGTAAAATCGTGTCTGAAAGCTCACCAATCGTAGTCGATATGTAATAGATTTCGCAAAATTGTTACCTGTTGCGATTGGGTGCTACAAGTTTATTACTCCCGATTACCACAGAATTCGATCGCAACGGATTCCACAGGCACTAATTGGCTGAGGTCAAACAAAACAGGACGACCTATATCTTTGCTAGTGATGTAAAGCATCAAAGTAAAAAGGTGTCTGAATGCTGTTAAGTTTGCGAATGGTTGCAAACAATTTGGATTACAACTGATTACATCGCAACCGGTCGCAATGCAAAGTCTAGTCTGAATACGGTATAAGAGTGTATTCTGTATCCAATGAAGAGATGAAAACGCACTGCTCAGTTGTTCTGAAATGTGCACTATACAAATCTATTAAATAAACAAATAATAAATATTACGCAATACCTTTGTTGTTGTGACATCAAACATAACAATATCACCATTTTTACTGGCGTTCTTTATCTGCACAGAATACCATGGCTGAAAGGGTTTTGATTGCACTTCTTCTTCGTCGCCATTGACCTCACTGATATCTTCTTGCCGTTCAGTCCTCTCTTCCTGCAATCATTAGAAGTTATCCGTCACTTAGAGTATTACTGAGCTTTCGATTTGCTTGACGACGCGACACTAGAACGGAATCACCCATGCGTGACCGTCCTACCGGGCGTCCTACGTTCTCTGCATGCATAGATTTGGCCATATTGCATCCCAGAATCCATGCGACGAGGTGAACTTAGTGTCCTTGCATGCGCATGACTTTTAACGATATCATTATGTTCTACTGTACGTCCTACCGTCGTCATGGAATCGAAAGCTCCTTTTTTGGTATAATTTCATAACTTCTTCCATAATTCCCTGTCCTGACTATTAAATTTTATTTGACAAAAACATTGTCGCTCACATCACGAACTAACACAATCTAAGTAGATTGTGTTAGTTCGTGAAATCACAGTAGTGCGTCAAAACGAGCGCGTATTGGTTGTCAAGCAATTTTGTATTCTTTACCACACAAAAAGTCCTTAACGACAGCAGCGCGTGTTTTGACGCGTTTTTGATTTCACTAACTAACACAATTGAATTTAATTGTGTTAGTTTGTGATGTGAGCGACGACATGACGACATGTGATGACAATAATATTATAATAATAATAAATAATAATAATAAAATAATAATAATAATGGTATCTTATAAGGCGCAAGAATCCATCTCAGAAAGCTGCTCGCGGCGCCATTTCCACTTTCAAAGATAAACAGTCTTTTCTGCATTTCATTTATTATAAGGTTATTTCATTTAATATAAATTTTCTTTTTATTTATTTATTTATTTTTTTTTTTTATTTCTGTTTAAAAAGTACTTCAATATACAATAATTATCAACTTAACTACAGAGAACAGGCAAAAGTGCAAGATCTTAGAGGGTCATCCATCCATCGCCACTCTGTCGCGTTCCCGAACCTCTGGCTCGAACAAAGGAACGGGAAACACATTTTGCCCTGCCACAGACGAACGGGTGCTCAGAGGCGGCAATCGTGATAGTGGCCTCCTAGAAATAGATGCAGGCCTGACAAAAAGGAGGGGGATGATTGTTGTCATCACATCATGACCATATATAGCCACATCATGACTAAGAGGAAATTAATGCACCCTGAGAAAAGTCATTCTCCAACTTTATGAATTTAATAATTAAAAAAATTACATTATTCCCAACTAGCTCCCCCTTAAACCCACATGTTATTCCCGTGCCCTCCTGACGCAGCAGCCCATTCCCCACCATGTCATTTCTCATAGTTCTGCCATTGTTCATTTTAGGAAACTCTTAAATTGATAATTTTTTGTAGCTGAGTCATTCCATTTCTTGATTACATCCCATAACTATCGTACTCATCACAATTTAAGGTCTAGTCAACCTAGCTTGATCCCAGTCAAATTAATATGAAGATTACAATTGATTAAAAAGTTAATACTATAATCCACCAATTTTTTTTGATAGTATATTGCAACTAATCAACAATTCTTTAATTAATAATGAAATAAATAAGGGGAAACTGTAGACAAATTTCCTATTGGCCATTAACAAGTCTGGCACTTCAATCAACCAATCACATTTCAAATGCTGTCTCTTATACACATCTAGATGTGTATAAGAGACAGATAATAATGGTATCTTATAAGGCGCAAGAATCCATCTCAGAAAGCTGCTCGCGGCGCCATTTCCACTTTCAAAGATAAACAGTCTTTTCTGCATTTCATTTATTATAAGGTTATTTCATTTAATATAAATTTTCTTTTTATTTATTTATTTATTTTTTTTTTTTATTTCTGTTTAAAAAGTACTTCAATATACAATAATTATCAACTTAACTACAGAGAACAGGCAAAAGTGCAAGATCTTAGAGGGTCATCCATCCATCGCTACTCTGTCGCGTTCCCGAACCTCTGGCTCGAACAAAGGAACGGGAAACACATTTTGCCCTGCCACAGACGAACGGGTGCTCAGAGGCGGCAATCGTGATAGTGGCCTCCTAGAAATAGATGCAGGCCTGACAAAAAGGAGGGGGATGATTGTTGTCATCACATCATGACCATATATAGCCACATCATGACTATATATGGGCATGCAACAGTTTTTGTCAAAGAAAATTTTAGTCCTGCTCCTCTCCTCCCCGGACCTGGGCCTAGCACAGATTAAACTGGGAATGCAGCTTTCGGAAATGTAACACCAGTCGGCAATGAGGTCAATCACATTACCAATCCCTGGCAGCAAGTACCCGAATCCCTGATGTTGAAGAAACTCATGTTGAAATATCGATCCCGGCCTTTTCCAGTCCAATTACAACACCGGCCCAGGAGAGTTCCAAATACACATTGGCACATATCATGGACACAATATATATCTGTGTGGGGAGCAGTAGAGTGGAAAGCGAAGTGGGGAAAAAGAGTGGGGGAGCGGGAGGTGTGCAGTGGGGTGGGGTATGGACCAAGATTACAATTAAGTACAAATCTACTCTAGCTTGGCTAAAATTATTTTGCACCGATCCCCTACCTGGCTAGTTATAACCAATCATAGTCGTATTGTATGTAGTAGGCCCTATGTATAGTTTCCTACTGGCCTGGTTCCAAGAAGAAGGAAGCCGAGTAGGCATATTTACAGTATTGATGTTCCAACAACATGCAGTGCCATTTTGATGCATTAAATGCATTAAAATCAATCAACTATCTTCAATATGACAATAGGCCAACCAGGCCTACCCGGTCCGCTAGGCTATACTATACTTTGCGTAATAAAATTAAAAGTGTCAGTTATTAATATATAGGCCTAGCCTCCCTAAACACAGACCGGCAAAATTCTCAAAATAATGATCTAGGCCTAGGCCTAGCTAGTCGGTGGCGCATAATAAGCTAGGCTACTTCTTTCCTTTATTTACTTACGGAATCAGACATCGTGGAAGATGGTTGTGTCGGATGCAACTCACTTTAGCAACTTTCTTATAATTTAGAACAATTTTAACACAATAAGCGATGATGATGCCGACGACAGCTAGCCTAAACCAGGCTCTTATTTATAAGTTCACACCTAAAGTAGCTGGGATGGCCAACACGACCTTTACAAATAGAACAGAAACTTTAAACTTGTGATCGATCGGCCCAATTTAATTGACCTTGAATACACGCCACCATGCAGCACTAAATAATAATAGCCTTTCTTATACTTTTCCAAAGTCATTCTATAATCTTTTTGTGAGTTTCACAAATTAAAAGTCTGGATAAAGACTAGAAGATGTCAACAACCAACAGAATAATGGCGACTTCCTTCCACTTTTCGGCGGAAACGCCTCCCGACTCAATGTTTTCAGATATTCAAACATTTAACAAGTTTGGAGACGAAGTAGGCTCCTACATTATGCTTTATTTCTTTTTTTTTGTTAGTAGAATAAAAAATACCAAGCCTAGCTAGGCTAATAACATATAGGCATAGGCTAAGCGTTGCCTAGCTGGCGCCTAGGCTAGGCTAGCCTTGTTTAGTAGGATTAGGGCCTCTTGGGGCCTGGGCTGGCTGGCGAGCCTGGCTAAAAAAAAATGGACTAGCCTAACGATTGTGATCACGAGACGTAATGAAACTAAAGAAAGAAAGAGCATGAAGCCTAGCTTAGGCCTATATTCTAGGTCGCCTAGCTAGGGACCTAGGCCCTAATTACAGAATGTTCAATGTAAATTTAGGCCTAGTAGCAGAGCAGAAAAAATGGAGCAAAATTAATTAAATGTAATTGCCTAGTCCTGGCGCTTAGCTAGGCTAGACTGAAGCTTACGTCCTGCTGGTGTCCAGGACTCTGCCTTGAAGTTGTAATTTAGATGTTTCTGGTACCGCTCCCATCAAACACAACTTAATTATTAATACTTTATACTACGGTGAGCCATTATTCTTGAGCACTGCACCTTCAAAGTGGTGGATGCTGCTGATTAGTGAATGATGAACTCAATAAAATTTTAATTGAATCATTGCACCACCTCACCCAATTTTTTAAGCCATGAGTTATTATTTTAATTTATTTCAGCAATTTTCTCAACTCATCTCAATAGTGTTTGCATTTCTGCTTGAACCAAGTAAGGTAAATGGTCTACACCACTATTTTGTTTTATAGTCCAGGGTTGTAGCTAATGTAAACAAAGGGTGGAGATAGATATTTTGAGGGTGTGTGCGTGATAACAATGGTAAATGGTATAGATAATACAAGTGGATTTTAAGGATGGAAGAGTGGGTTAATAAGGGTTGGTGGAAAGCAAGCCATGAAATTAGCTTTAGACTGTGTGGAAAACATCAAGGCTTCTTTTATCGCATCATTTAAGAAAAAAACAAACAAAAATTGTATGCTTTTAGTTTTGCTGTATGTCCTTTTAATTTTTATTCCCAAATTATAGCAAAAAGCTGAATTGCAATTTATTAAATATAAAAAGAAAATGTCTTATATTTCTGAAGTTTTATTTTCTACAGTATATTACAAAATAAAGGAAATGTGTATAAATATGGATGAGAATGATAATCAAATAATCAAATTTAATTTATTTAATAGTCAAGTAGGTTTTTAGGTCAATTGGAAGAATTTGCTGAAGAACAGGGAGTGAATGCTACTGGCCTAAAAAATGTCATCAAAAGCATCCTTACAATCCCATATAGTAAGTTTTAATGTAGTTTGTGTACCACAATGATTTGTTGATTTAAAACAAGAAAATTAGGCTTCTTCTGATAGGAGCGTGTGTAGACTCCAGAAACTAGGTAAAAAATAGTCCATTCGGAGAAGGTGCTATCAGCCACATTGGTCATCGATCAAAATGTAGGACGAATTACCAACTTCTTGATAAAACTACATTCACACTGTACTTGGGATGCCTGTCAAATGAACTAAATTAAACCTTAACACATTCCATTTCACAGAAAAATTGCACTACCACAGCATAGAGTATGTGCAAGTAAAATAATAAATTTAATCAGAAAAAAAATGTTGGACATGCAGTAATACATTCTCAAACGTCTTAGAACAGCCTTTGTCAGACCCAGTGTCGGACAACTTAGCCCACCAAATATTTATATCCCCCTATGTACTCTTGCTACCTACTGTGTATCTAAAACTGCTCCATTTACTCAGCTCCATTCAAAGAGAGATTTGTTTATCAAGCAAACTTCCATCTGGTAATATTGCTTTTGGTTGTAAAGAAATTTACAATAAAAAAAAAATAATAAATATATATATATATATATATATATATATATAGTAATGAAATTCTGCATAAAATACCATCATATATTTGTGCAAAACAAATAATAATAAAACTTCAAATGGTAACTAAAATGTAACGCTCTAACCTCTAACTTTATATATTTATTTAAAGGTGCAGTCAAGCGTAACATGACATCTGCCCAGCTACAGGAAGACCTGTTACATTTGGGTAAATACACATTTTTGTGAAGTTATCTGAAGAAATAGACTACTACATTGTATGGGTAGTAGTCAATATTTTTAGAATCATTACATCTAAATCAGTCAAGACTTAACTTACAAATGCATTCCATCATCCATTCAACTGGGAGCCCCATCCCCTCCTAGCAATCTTTCCCCTACATTGCAGGGGCGTACGGTGAAAAATCTAAGGGGAGGTCAAAACGAAAGCGCAGGGGGCAAGCTGAACTCGGAGCAATTTAGTGAAGCTTTCAGAATTCGTGGGGTGTGTTATTTGTGAGTGAAGCGAGCCACTAGGCTGGGGCTAGGGGGGCCGTAAAAGGGGAAAAAAATTACGTTTTTACGTTCTAGTGCATTATTTTAGGCACAGTTTAATTATGCTAGATTTTTTTTAAAATCATATTTAAAGGGCACTTTCTTTAAAAAGGGGGGGTCGACCGCACCCATCGACCCCCCCCCACGGTACGCCCTTGCATTCTCTCCCCCTTGACAATGACAAACTTGCCCCTAAGCAAGTTGTTAGAGCAGCCATTGAAAGGTAAAACAACGTAACTTAAAAATATAAACCAGATACGTTGTTTTGCCATGGGACGGCCGAGGGGTGAGTTTGTAGGTGTGGGGGGAGGGGCAAGTTTTTCAAGGAGGTAAGTTTGTGGGGACAAATTTGCTAGGAGGCAAGTTGACTGGAAAAAGAATATTGTGCCTCCACATCTGTGTTGCCTCCAACGGCGGTCGCGCAGTTGTCCTTATAAATGAATTTATACCTAGTCACTGGTCGATGCATGGTAAACTACCACAAATGCTGCTTTTCACCTTCTTGGGTTTTACCCAGTTTATGCTGCCATTACAATACCAATCGATTTAATGCAACAGCAACCTAACAGATACCCATTTACTTTCATTCAATATTAATATATAACAATTGATAAAGTTTAAAAATTTGTTTTTACATAATTATCTTTTGAATTTTATTTAAGGTCTTTCTGAGGATAAGTCAGCTTATTTTTCAAAACAGGTAAATTATTATATTTTTATATTATATAGTGGTGTTTTTGATTAATTTATGTTGATTCAGATGGATCAATCCTTTTTTAAATGTTTATACAATATATTTTTAAAATTTCCAATTCAATAATGTTCATGCTGTAATTAATTATTCACTTTTATAGTATTTTTTATATTTTTATATGTATTTATACATCCTGTAATTGCCTTCATTGTAACTTTTGGATGATGTTTGAAATAAAATAAAAATAAAATAAACATGTATAAATACATGTATATTTAGTGACAGTGCCTTGAAACCAGCAGTTGTATGTAAATATTATTAATAATATCATATTATCAATAACAAAAAGATAGTTCTCATTTTGATACTTTTCATTTGTTTTCAATTTTGTTAGTGGCATCACAATATTGTCGGTTTGTCCAAGACAGCTGTTGGACAGACTTTAATGGTGAACCAACTGGTTGATATGGATTGGAAATTTGGTGGTAAATATGTTATTTTTGTGTCTATACCCCCTCGGGGGTATAGACACATGTTCTCGCTGGGAGCCTGTTTTTACATAGCGCTTTTCAGACAGAGCTGCAATAATGTGGTAAGCACGCCGGCATGGGTTTCTGTCTGAAAGGGTTGATACAGTAATATGGCGGCTTAATTCAGGCCACCTTGCACCCTAGTAATATTGCTGCAATATTGTGGTAACAGTTACTGGCTTGCTCTGTCTGAAAGGGTCTACTTGATATTGCGACAATCAAGTCGGCGTGTGCATTTATAAACAAACAAGGTTAAATTTGAAAACAATTTGCGCTGTGGTATTTAAACCTCCAGTATTACGCCGTTCTATAGGACCCTTTCAGACAGAAAAGCGTAAGACTACCTCAATATTGATATAACAAAGGCTATGTGTTTAAAGGGTATAGAGCGATTATTGTGCCGGCATACTCAACGCTAATTGCGGCAACGTCTATCTGAAAGGGGCTAATGAAAGTGTAAATATTTAGGTTATCTGATATGGAATTGGGCAATAGAACAATTGATTATTTTTGTGTTAAATATTGATTGAATAGGATACCGTTAAACTTTGAATAGAAACCATATCAGCTTTTTTAAAAAAAGAAGCCCATCTCGATTTGAAGCCCCCCCTCTTTTTAGTTTGCAAAAGTAGCCTAAAAAAAATCCCAAATATACTCTAGCATGGGCTTCTTTTCGAGATAGTACAATACATACACTGTACATGAATTTCAAACAAACAAAATAAATTTATTATGGCTTACACCGTAGTTTCGGTGATTTAATGCCGGTCAATACACACCATGATACTGACTGATGTTACAGTGGCCCTGTTTATTGTTTTTAAGTAGTAATTTCCAAAATTTACAGCATTCATTTTAAAAAGAAGCTCCACTATTTACTTTGCAAAAGTAGCCTCAGAAAGAAGGTCCCCTAAAAAGGCAGCCCATTTAAAGGTTGCAAAAAAAGAGGAGCCGCCCAGATCTTTTATTCAAGGTTTTACAATAACCTATTAATAAATAAAAATTATCTTTCAGTGACAGCAGCAAGTAGTGAACTCAAAAAAGTTGGCAATACATTTTTGCAGGTAAATTTAAGCTTATAAACTTTGTCTTATGCTTGTTCAAACAAAGGTGCTCTACTATATAAGACAAATAGTCTGATGTATCCAACAGGTAAATTGTAAAAATGCACCCAACTTTTCATTCTCTATATTCCTGCATTATATTTGTGATTTTAATGTGATTAGACTTAGAAAATATAATATATGGATGGTAATAATATTCATATTAATATAACGCTTGAGCATTAATTTGTCATCATGCAGCATACTCAGATGTTAACCTAATATATTTACTTTTATTGTAGTTGAAATTAGTTGTCAACAAAGGAAATAAGACAGAAAATGTTTATATGGGTAAGTTATTTGATTACTGATGGCATTAAAATCATTGTGTATATAATATGATAGTGTTGTATCACTTTGCGTACACTGTCGGGTTGTCTGTTTGAGCTTCCACTTTAGTATTCAATTCACTTTCCGAAGGGGTCGTGTTTGAAACAGCTTTTTCTTTACTTGGTGTAGGTGATCCCAGTTCTAAACTGGAGTGTACATCATCCATAATAGTAACGCCCTTAACAGGTATAACCTGTCTCTTATACACATCTATATGTGTATAAGAGACAGTATATATATATATATATACAGTAACTACTGTATTGTATTTATGAAATTCACCTCATTATTTCTACTAAAGATGAACCCCTATTAAAGGCACCCTTTGGACCAAAAAAGTGTCCCCTTTATAGGGGTACCTCTATTCCGGGGACACTAAACAAAAACATGAAATTATGAAATTGTCCCCTTAATAGGGGTTTTTGGCATGTGTTTGTATAATGATGACATAGATTCTTTATAATTTTATTTTAATTGACCTAGTTAAGATAATATAATACATACTCCAAGCATCAAAATGCACGCCATCGTGTCGGGATTCAATATTTCAACATTAATTATGTCGTCATCAGGAATGGAATCCTATTAAAAAATACACAAAAAAAGAAATATTTATTATTATTATTATTATTATTTCTATTAGTTTTATTATAATTATTTATCTTCTCTACTTTATCTTCTTCTTCTTTACGTTATTTACAGAATTGACAGTTCCACAGTTTTATTCATTCTTGCATGAGATGGAAAGAGCGAAAGCCAGTCTGGAGTACTTCAGTTAATACATACACTACACTACCTATCCATTAGTATCTAGCCTTATAAAGAACCTAAAATTTATCTCTAGTTTGTATAGGCCAAAGAAGCAGTGCCAGCACCAGCAGGTGTCCTGGGGAAACAGTACCGCCCCTCAGGGAACCCTGGATCCCCTGTCAGGGGAAGATGCCAATCATATACAGTAGATGGGGAACTCTGCTTTAATACAGGTATTTTACAGTCTGAGAGAGCCACACATAACACATCTCCACCCCACCCCCCAAAATTGTGTGGATGGGAGGTGAGGTGGAGGGAGACTGATGGGAGAAATGTGAAGGTAGAGTTTGGCGGGAGGAGTTGGTGGGGGGGGGTACTCAATGATTAAGTAGTAGTGCCCTTACGGTTGCAAATTAAGTGATATGAGGTGAATTTTAACTACTTGAGCATGATTTTTTGCTTGCAAAATTTTCAATAGTGGG
>NW_022728550.1:2097897-2102908 GCF_011630105.1 Anneissia japonica | reverse complement strand
GAGTGTGCTTTCCCCTTCCCTGTGTACCCCCTAGATATGCCACTGCATTTCCTGGCTTTTAGAGGTGACTACCTGTATTCCTAAACAAAGTTAATTCACACACTGTGATTCGGAGGGCAATAATAATCTCTGTCAGTGAACTTGGGACATTTCGTCCGAAACCTCGGAAGGTGGCCCTGTATGGGACCTTGTACTGCACCTTGGTCCCTTGCTGAAGCCTTTCTGGTGCCGCCACTGCAAAGAACTCTATATTTTTGTATTAAACACAGTTTTATGTAATAATCAATGTAGCCAACTGGACAATATATTTCATGTCTAAATATCTATACTAACATTATTACAGTAATATTTTCTAGGTACAATACATTATTATCATGTTTACAATGTAAATAATAAGGAAATAAAGATAGATATGAAGTACAATTGTGTAATGCATTTAATAGATTTATGTTTTAGTACAGTAGTATTAAATAATGGTGATGGTAATGATGATGGTATTATGAGGGCGAAGATAATGAGGACGATGACAATGACGACGACGGTGGTGAATAGGGTTATGGCGACAGCGACTATGAAACTGAACATTTTATTTCTTCTTTTCTACAGTTTGTTATAAACAGATGTGGAAAAAGCAGCAAAAATAAAAATATTTTGAGTAAAAATGCCCTGGAAAGTATGATAGTGGTATGTATTATTGACATCGGTGTTGCCGTTCTCCAAGTTTATCGCAAACAAACATAATTCCTCTTTACTCAGTTTAGTGTACAGATAGATAATACTGTAATAGTTATGATAATGACAATAATGTTAACGTTGGCTTTGACGTTTGAAGTTGCCGTTGACGTGTTTAATGGTAATGCTATTCATAATGACACCCACGTTTACAATGCATTTTGTGGTGCTTGACACCATCGTATCTCACTCCATAAAAGGCACAATTACAATCTCTAAGTTCAGTTCAAGTCGATAAGCGGTTACTAACTAAGCATATCACATTTGTGAATGATATCCATTGTGCAAGTAATTAGTAATACTCTTGCTCTCAATTCTTCCCTACCATGGTACGGCAAATGGAAGCAACTGGCCATTGCATTTTTGAATAATTAAGGAATAAAAATATCAGCCAGCTCTTATCATAGAGAAAATAGAACATGCTCTTATCAAGGAGGTATAAAAATATTTTTATACCTTTTTGCTCTTATTAACTATTCTCTCATCGCTGTTAATCTAGGTCTTTTGTGTGTGACACCACTCATGCATAAACGGATTATGTTGATGAGTTTGTCCTGCTTCCTTTTTTGGTGGTTTTACTGTATTTTTACAGGTATAACAGATCTGTAAAAACTACCTTTATCTTATTTAAATGTGGACAGTTTTACTGTATTTTTATAGATATACTGATCTGTAAAAATTACCTTTATTTGATATAAATGTGCACAGTTGTCCTGACAGTTCGCGCCCTTCCTGCATATGGTAATTTGTAAAACCACAGACGCTTTTTTCAACCAGTCAAAATATAACTTACATCATGGAGGTATTATAGTTACCTTCATGCTTACATCAATAGAAAATATGAATAATCATGTTTCTTTCTAGCAAGTGTACAATGTGTTCTATTGGTGAATGCTTAACAAAGCGATTTGAAGATGACAGGAAGCCCTCATAAAATCGAGACAATTTTTTTTTTTACACGGACCATGGTCGTTGTAGTTGCATATGAAATATGCAAAAAGGCAGGAACGTTTTAAAGCTTTACTAATACTAGTAAAACGAATGTAGGTAAGAATGGCCCCGGAAAAAATGGCCCCAGAAAAAATGGCCCCGGAAAAAATGGCCCTGGAAAAAATGGCCCCGGTAAAAATGGCCCCATAAGACAGGTAGGTAAAAATGGCCCCAATGAAAAATTCGGTAATAGAAATGGTATATTTTTTTTCTAATCTTCAAATATTTAAATACTGTATAAGCAAGAATTGAATCAAGAAATAAAAAATGGCCCTCAATTATAAAATTCAAGAAAAAAAAATTAATAATAAATAAATAAATGCTGTAAAATACCCTGTAGTGAAAATTTAATTAATAAATTAACATAAAGAATATACATATTTGAGAACTAAAATAAATTAGTTTTTAGCTCCTATGAGTAGCTCTGGGAGTAGGTTTAAGTATTTTTTAAAATTAATATTATTAGATATTATTACTATATTTGCGGTCAATTATTAATATTATTATTATTATTATTATTATTGGCTCTGATGGGAGGCTCTAAAACATTGATTCGGCACCAGTTTTGAACGACGAAATCAAGAAAATCAGTTTTAATACAGAATTTGATTATTGGGGCCATTTTTACCTACCTGTCGTATGGGGCCATTTTTACCGGGGCCATTTTTTCCGGGGCCTTTATTTCCGGGGCCATTTTTTCCGGGGCCATTTTTTCCGGGGCCATTCTTACCGTACACCTAGTAAAACGTATTATATAAAGGCACGCTATTGTATTCAGGTCACAGGTAGAATGAGCGACGTTTACTGTCAACATAGCAGTTAAATAGACCTAATTTCAAAATGTGTTTGCATTTAAGATATATTTGGTCAGTAAAATGGCTCTCCATGTGTAAAGTCATGTAGTGACAAAGTGATGTAACATCCATTTCACTGAACATAAAAAAATGTTACGTCAAGTATCCGTTTTGATAGATTGTGTTTCAATTACACAGTCTCACTTATACATATACCTTATACATATTCATATATATATATATATATATGTATATATATATATATATATATATATATATATATATTCATATTGTAAAGGAAATATATGCAGTTAACAGAAAAAATAATCCATGAACGTCATAGTTATTGAAATATAGCTAATCTAGGTCGTCATATCTTTGCAACAGACCACACCCATCAATGTCCATCTCAAAATTGCAAGAAAATGTTTCAATATGATTGACAGCAGCTTCGCAGTCACCAAGCATAATATCATCAATGGCGATGGTACCCATGTACTTTCTCTAACTGTCGCTTGAAACATGACCTATTAAAATGATATTAAAATTATCATGGCGTGGGTGAATGATTACGAGGAAGCAATGTTTAACACTCAGGCAAATACACAACCACTCATCCCCACACCTAGTGTACATTAATTAATCATTTACTCAACCAATCAATCGATCAGTCAGTCAATCAATCATCAATCGAATAATCAGTCATTCAGTCAATTAATAAGTCATCGGTAAACTTCTAGTTGATTTATAATAATTTCGTGCTAGGATTGATTAAGGAGGGGTAGCCACGGTGGATATTGAGGTGCTAAGCGCTGGTAGAGTTGGTCTAGGTTTTGGAGGGGTGTCCCTACCCCCCAAAACAGATATTTTTTATTACGTGTTTATAGAGCAATGTGGCTAAATGACCTTTGGACAACCTATGGATAAAACAAATAGGCATATTCATGCCATTATCCAACTATACCCTTTGAATTTTTGCATTAAAAAGGAAAATACTGTATTTAGATCCTATTTATTTTGAAAACTAAACAGGCCATACCATCAAAGTAATTAAAATCATTACAAACAGGTTTTCAAACAAATAAATATAGTACAAAAAATATATTTGTACCTATAATGTATCAGTTAGCAACATTTTATTACATCTACAGTATTATGAAAACTAAAACATGAATGTACGTTGATGCTATAAAACAGGACTTTAAAACCGAATTTTGAATGTAAAAAAAAAATGTTAGCAGATTTTAATGCTTTACAGTTTTACAGTTAATTTAAAAATTACTTAGTTTAAAAATCGTATAAAACGATTTGTCGTATGCGCATGCACTATAATGCACATGGGACCAACAGTTTAAACGTCACTTCCGAAAGACGGTGCACTATTGTAACTTGTATTTTAGCCCTCCAGCTGAAAAGGAGAGGCAACAATGAGATTGAACCGGAACCTACAGATCTAAACTGCTGGGAGAACACACAGCGGCTACCGATTTTTAGGCTACAGTCTTAATAAAAAATGTATGGTATTATAGAGCCTAATAATTACATAAAATTAGGTGTTTATTGGAAGAATGTGCACTTTGGCTAGTTTCCGTTGGTTGACCGTGGGTGTTTTGCGGTACCAGATCCTATCAACGGCATCAAATATTTTCAGATACACCATAAAGACGTGCAAATTATCCATATAATACCAAAATGTCAGGCATTTCTGCTTTTTCGTTGATGCAATCCTTGGTGTGAACAGTTTTGCTGTATCCCCAGTAACCGAAGCAACCGATGACTCATGAATATACATGCAGTGACCTTAATATAGAGAAGAGATAAGTTTCATTAAATCTTTATCACTAGTTATGTCCTCTATTTCACAGACCCGGTTGGTCAGCTATGCTACAATGGACATATTCTGTAAAGATACTCTGGTGGCGACGAATGTATGAGTTTTCGAAAATTTCGCAAATGAAAACTATTTCTGTGTCTCCTATAAGTTAAAGTATTTAGCTGTTTATTGTGTATGCGCCTGCTTAGTTGATTTTTATTCTGTATCCACATCAGCAACATATATCAGCACATATATACATATACAAATACACACACGCACCCACACACACACATATATACACACACATATACATATACATATACATATACATATATATATATAGGCCTATATATATTCATATATATACATATATATACATATATATATATACATATATATTCATATACATATATATATATATATATATACATATACATATACGTATACCCGCCACTTACAGAATGGATTAAAATATTAAACATTAAAATATGACAATATGATTAATATAATAATAATAATAATAATATAATATAATACATACATATACATATATATATATATATATACATATATATACATATACATATAAATACACATACATATACGTATATGAATATGTATACATATACGTATACATACATACACACATACATATACATACATACATAATATATACATA
>NW_022728550.1:2095667-2097364 GCF_011630105.1 Anneissia japonica | reverse complement strand
ATATATATATATATATATATATATATATATATATGTATATATATGTGTGTATATGTAGGTGTGTGTGTGTGGGTGCACTCGTATATGTATATGTATGTATATGTGTGTGTTTGTGTGTAATGCATATATATATATTCTTTTATTTTATTAATTTTTATTTACTTTTATTTATTTATTTTTATTTATTTTTATTTGTATTATTATATTTTTTTATTTAAAAATGTTATATAAATTATTGCATGCTATTTAATTTTTAATGACGCTGTTAGGAGAGCCACTTGATAGTTTTTAAACTTTTTTGGCAATCCTTGGAAGGCAGCATCATGTTTTTGTTATATTTTTCATGAAATTAAATTTGGATTGAATTAAAGCATTGTAAACAAATTTATTGTGTTGAACAAAGGTTTAATGAAGATTTCTCACAAATGCTTGTCCTGATGTTAATGGTTTGTTTGAGTGTAAATGATAAGTTGTTGAAAATGTTAGCCAGTCAGCGTCAAACTAATAATAAATAAAATATAGCAGGAATATGATGATAACGAAGGACACTTAATTTGACTAGACTGAGACATTGATACATGAACGTACGAGTACCCGAAGGTATACATAGCAGCAACTAAGTACTATGAATACAATTCAGTGATAATCAACAATAAGTACAGTTTTTATCATACATAATTACGATCCAAGTACTGTAAATTTTATTGCTGATTATTATCAAATGGAACTGGAATAAAAACTGCATTAAAATGTCATTGAAGATAGCAACAAAAAATAATGATGAATAAAACAGCAACAATATAAGAATATATAAATAAATATATATAAAATATAAAGACTTAAAGTTGTTAGCTATAATATTGTTAGTCGTTGAAACAAAAAATTATGACAACAAGGCATAGACTGTAGAACACTTCATTTATTTTCGAAAGAAATTTTCGGCCAGTCCTCTGGCCTTCATCAGCTTTACTGAATGTACAAGTTGGCTGTTACAAGATCTATACCGTACAATATAAACAATACAATAGAGGTGTAGACGGATTATAGGCCAATTATCTAATAGTTTATGCGGTAATATATAAAGAGAAATCCGACAGAGAACAAAGCGGTCAAGTATAGAGATAGTGGTGTTATAGATTAAACAATTCTTAATTAAGCGTACATAGTAGAACAATATGGTGGGAAGCGGACTTAACTAGTAAATGATTATAAAGTCTTAAAGAGTAAAAGATGGAATATATGAATAAAACAAAAATAAACCTAAATAAACCTATAGGCTTATAAATAGGCTATATAATGTACAGATAAAGATAATATATACATATAAATAATAAACATATAAAAATAAAAAAAATAATAATAATAAAGTGGTGTAAAAAAGGAAAGCACATATCAGCTATCGATATAGAACAGAATAAAGCGATGGTGAGAATCAATTGTATGGGAAGTTGTAATCACTGAGAAAGTCTATATCTCTATTAAGGCCTATGGTGTGGGTTTTGTGTTTAAGTATGAGTTTGAGTTCGGAAATGCGGCGATCGTTTAGAGATCTAAAGTTGCCAACAACTTGGACTGGCCGAAAATTTCTTTCGAAAATAAATGAAGTGTTCTACAGTCTACATGCCTTGTTGTCATAATTTTTTGTTTCAACGACTTATATATAATTTGAAGAACACACGTGGATTTACAAAGATATA